>NW_023645609.1:0-8048 GCF_015228065.2 Penaeus monodon
TTTATTATTATATTTCACTATTATTACTATTATTATTTATTATGTATTATTATTTATTATTATTATTATTATCATTACAGTATTACTTAATTATTAGTATTATTGCAAAGAATATATTATAACTGTAATAATAACAATAATAATAATAATAAGTATAATATAAATAATACTAATTGTTATAATATTATAATATTATTATTGTTATTATTATCATTATTATTATTTTCTGGTAGTATAATTGTAGAAATAATCATTATAACAGTAGTAATTGCAGTAATAACGATATTAATTAAATAATGATATAAATAATGATTATAAAAAACGTTATTGTTTTATATTTATTGTTATTATATTATTATTTCATTTGTTATTAGTATAGATGTAAAAATATATTTATAACTGTAATAATATGTAATAATATGATAATAATTGCAATAATGATGATAATAATTGCGATAATGATGATAATTGCAATAATGATGACAATGATGATGAGAATGATGATAATGATGAATATAACTATAATAATGATGATAATCATGATAATAATGATTATAATAACAGGAATTGTGTCCATATATAATAAAAAAGGTCAAAGAAAAAAAAATCCCAAAACTTGAAAAAGCCTCAAAATCTAGCGATCTATGCCTTTTGAGAGTAGACTCCAAAATGACGTTTTTTTTTCCATTCATTTGATGATTTGTGCAATTATTAGGGTAATAATGATAATAATTACCAGAATTCTATTAATCATGACAATAATGATATAAAAGTGAGAATAAAGAGAATTTGTAAATCATTTGATGATTATTAATATTATTAGTATTATCATTATATTATCATTATTATTATTATTATTATTTATTATTATTATTATTATTATTTATTATTATTATTATTATTATATTATTATTATTATTATTATTATATTATTATTATTATTACTTTAATTGTTAGTATTATGCCAAAAAATATATTATACCTGCAATAATAATAACAATAATTACGATGCTAATTAAAATAATGATATAAATAATTATTATAAAAACGTTATTATTGTTATTATTATTGTTATTACTATTTATTATTTATTGTTATTAGTATAGATGTTAAAAATATATATTATAACTGCAGTAATTACATTAAAAATGATAATAATTGCAATAATGATGATAATAATTGCAATAAGGATGATAATGATGATGATAATGATGATAATGATGATAATGATAATGATGATAATGATGATAATGATAATGATGATAATGATGATTATGATGATAATGATTATAATGATGATGATAACGATAATAATGATGATAATCATGATAATAATGATAATAACAGAAATTGTGTCCATATACAATAAAAAAGGTAAAAGAAAAAAATCTATAAAGTTGAAAAAACGGCAAAATCTTGGGAAATATAGCCTTTTGAGAGTAGACTCCAAAGTGACGTTTTTTCCATTCATTTGATGATTTTGGCAATTATTAGGGTATTAATGATAATAATTACCAGAATTCTATTAATCATGATAATAATGATGATAAAAGTGAGAATAAAGAGAATTTGATAACATTTAATGATTATCAATATTATTACTATTATTATTATTATTATTATTATTATCATTATTATTATTATTAATATTATTATTGTTATTATTATTATTACAATTATCATTATTATTATTATTATTATTAAATTATTAATTATTTTTATTATTTTTATTATTATTATTATTATTTATTTTTATTATTTTTTATTTTTATTACTTTAAATTTATTATTTATTATTCCCAAAAAAAATTTTAAAAAACATTAATAAAAAACAATAATAAAAATAATAAGTAAAATTATAATAATACAAAATTGTTAAAATAATGTTTTTAAATTTTATTATTGTTTTTATTATCATTATTATTTTTTTGCGGGTTAGTATAATTGTAAAACAATTATTATAACAGAATAAGTAGTAATATGATATTAATTAAAATAATGAAATAAAAATTTATATAAAAAACGTTATTATTGTGAACATTATTTTAATAGTTGTTATTAGAAAAAATGAAAAATATATATTATAACTGCAAAAATTTCCCCAATAAAATGATAATTTTTGCAAAAAATGCTAAATAATGATGATGATATTGATGATAAGGGATGAAAAGTGATGATAACGTTAAAAAAATGATGATAATCATGTTTTTTTAATAATGATGATAAAAAAGGGAAATCCCCAATCCCCAAAAAGTCGAAAAAGCTGAAAAAAATCTAGCAAAAAATATACCCTTTTTGGGTAGACCCCCAAAATGCCTTTTTTCCGTTCATTTGATGATTCTGGAAAATTATTATGGAAATTTAATGTTTAAATAATTCCCAGAATTCTTTTAAATTTAGACAATAAGATGATAAAATTGAAAAATAAAGAGAATTGGAAAAATTTGATGATTTTTGATATTTTACTTTTATCATTATTATTACCCATTATTCTTTTATTATTATAATTATTATTATTATCATTATTGTTATTTTTAAATTATTTTTTATTTTTTTAAATTATTTTTATTTTTAGTATTATTTTTAAATTATTTTTATTATTATTATTTTTTTATTATTATTTATTATTATTATTTTTATTATCATTTTATTATTATTGTTATTACTTTAATTTTTAAAGTATTTTTGCGAAAAAAATATAAAATAACTGAAAAAATGAAATAATAAAAAAAAATTTAAGTATAATTAAAAATAATACAAAATGTTAAAATTTGTTTTAAATATTATTTTTTTATTATTATCACAATTTTTATTTTTTACTGGTAGTAAATTGAAAAATAATTATAATAACAGTAATAATTACAGTAAAACGATTTTAATTAAAACAAGGGAAAATAAATAATTATTTTTTTAAAAACGTTATTATTTTTATTTTTTATTGTTATTATTATTATTGTAGTTGTTATTTGTATAGATGTAAAGATAATAACAACTTAATAATGAAATAAAAAGATAAAAATTTTGCAATAAGATGATAATAATTGCAATAATGTTTGATAATGATGAGATAATGATGATAATGATAAAAAGATGATGAAACGATAAATAATGATGATAATCATGAAATAAGATGGTAATAACGGGAGATGGTCCATATATAAAAAAAAAGGTAAAAGAAAAAAAAAATCCAAAAGTAAAAATAGTGGCAAAATCTACCCGGAAAATACCCTTTTTGAGAGTGGGACTCCAAAAGACTTTTTTTCCCATTCTTTTTGAGGGTTTGGCAATTATTAGGGTAATAATGATAAAAAATTAACCCAAGGAATTCGTTTAATCATGACAATAATGATGAAAAAAAGTGAAAAAAAAGGGGAAAATTTTGGGTAATTTTATCAAAAGAAAAAAAAAAACCCACAAAAATTTTTTTGCCCCCTTTCTTCTGATTTTTTGTTGCTTTTTTTTCGATTTCCTTTATTACATGGTAGTAGTAAAACAAAAACTGTTATACTTTCTTTCTCCTTGGTTTCCAAACCTACCAACCCCTGTCATTAGCATTCGTCTATTTATGAATACCGTATGAAAAATGGATTTGTTGTTATTTTTATTATTTTTATTTTATTATTACCCTTATCATTATTATTTATATTATTATTATTATTTTATTATTATTATTATTTTTATTATTATTTTAAAATTAGTATTTTTAAATTAATATTATTTATTATTTATTATTATTATTATTATCATTATTTTTATAATTAAAATTATGTTTTTTCTATGGGTTATTATTGACTTTTCCATCATTATTTTTACCTTTTTAAATTGATTATTTGTGTAGTAAAAAATAATAGTGGTAGTTGTCATGATAGCAGTTCTGGTATCATAATGATATAAGGGTGGAAATAAATAATAATGATAATAGAAATAAAAAATTTAAAAAAAATAAATAATTAGTAAAAATAAATGATACACGGGGTTCTCCTATCTAGTCTCTAAAACCCCCCGTTTTTTAGTCTACTGCCCCAAAGAAAAAACGTAAACCCTTTTTCCCTTTTAGTTTTTATTTCCAATTGGTTTTGGAAAAAAAAAAAAAGACATCTAATACTTTAGTCAACCCAGCCAAAAAAGGGTTTTGTTTTTTAGGAATAGTAAAAAAAAGTGTTTTTAGTTTGGGAAAATATTTCTAATTGAAACGTTCAAAATGTATAAACCCAAGGATCTGATAACCAGGGGGAAAAAAAATGATTTGGCAAAAGATAACTTAAATTTAAGACAAAAGGGTATTCCTTTTAAACCAGACACCTTTTTAAAGAGGGGGAAAATTTTGAAACAATAATTATATATAATTTTTTTAAATTTTGTATCTTATTGTAAAAAACCAATACAATTTAAGATGCGACTGGATATTTGTACTGCACGTAAAACCGTTTTTTCCTTTTAAAAACCCTTTTTAGAATTTTCCAAATTTTCCCCAAAAAAAAAAAGGGGGGAAAATCATGTAGCATGTTTGGGAGCTCTCTTTTTCCAACTCTTACCTCCTTTTATAAAAATTTTCCGTTTTTAATTTTGTTTATAAACATTTTAAAAACTGGTTATCAAAATTAGTCAATATTTTTTTTTGCCCATGTCCCCTTTCCCAAAGTAGAAGGGCTTTTCAAAAAAAAGAGACATTTGGGTTACAGAAATATGCGAAAAAACTCAAGTAAAAAAACAGGAGTGAAAAATGATTTGAAAGTTGTATATTTTTTAGGTTATAAAAAATGAAATAATGGGTAACCTAAGGGAGGGGCAGTAGCCATTTTTTGAAAACCAAGGGTGAAGTATCAGTAGAGGGTATTGCCCTAGTTATCTTTCTTCATTCCCTTTTTGGGAAAACGTCGTTTTCCCCGGCGTCACAAAAAATTTTAAATGAATTTTAAAGGTTTTTTGTACCATTTCAAAAGACTGGCTATATAAAATTTTTCCCAATACGAGGTATTTAAAACGCGCGCGCGGCGCGCGCTCAAAATAAATTGACTTTGAAATTTTCTTTTTTAAATTTTATGGAAAAAAGGGGTTTTTTTAAAAATTTTTCAGCAAAATATGATGTATGGGATTTTTCAAAATATATTATACATTTTTGATTATCATTAAATTTCAACCCTTATCATTTTTATTGTTTTCTATCCCTCATTTTATACTACTATTAATTTAATATACAAAACATCATCAAATGGAAAGGGGCAGGGGAAAAGGGCCCAAAAACCTTTCTAGAAAGGGTTTTCCCGAAACCAAATTACCTCTATAATGAGTTCTATATCACCTTTTATCAGCAGCAAAAAGGAAAAAAGGGAAGTAGAAGAAAAACAGAGTAAAAAAACAAGAGAGATTTGGGGCAAAAAGCGGCTGAAAAGAATAGTTTCACTTTAAACCATATTTATATACAATGTTTTTTTTTTTTTTTTTTTTTTTTTTTTTTTGAGAATTTACACTTCAGAAAACGAAAACCCTCTGAATGTTCAGGTTTAAAAAAATTTTAGCTGCAAAGCTTTGGGAATTCTTTATGGGGTTTATAGTAATCCTTTTAGATTGATGGGCCAGGTAAAAGGGATGTGTTTCCCCATCTTAAAAAACCAACTACTTTTAAAATTTTCCTAAAGTATTTTCCTCGGCCTTCCAGAAAAACCCCATGGCAATTTCCCCGGGCCAACATGATAACACCCAAAAAAAATACGAAAAGCTGCGATAAAATAATGCTAATTGACCCAAATCTGGGCCCCTTTCAGCTGATTCCTGCGTTGCTGGAAACGGCCAGACAGTTTTTGTTTCACCGGGGGAAAAAGGTTAAAAATTTAAAGTTTCCTTCTTGCTTTTTTTCCCTTTCATAAGGAAAAGCCAATAATTTTTTATTTACCGTACCCCCTTTTACGGGTTTTTTCTTTTCTCTTTTTTTGGATTCCCAGTTTTTCCCGTTACAGAGATTTAGTTTAATTTTCTCCTTTCCCCTTCCCCATGTCCCTTTTTCGCGGCTGGGGTAAGCGGGTTTTTCCCCACTCCCCGGGGCAGCGGCAGAGGGGGGAGGGAAAGGTGTTTTTTTCTTTCAATTCCTTCCCCTCTTCTAGCCCACTCTGTTACGGGGGGGGTTTTTAAACTCATAAAATTTTGTATGGATTAGGTTTTCTTTAGTTTTACTAGGGTTTTGTAAGATTTTCGGTTTGGGGTTTAAATTAGTTTAAACTAAGATAGGTTAGCTTTTTGGTTTTTTTTAGATTAGCTAAGTTTTAAAATTTGATTTTCTTTTGTCAGGTTAGGTTAGGATAGATTTTGCTACATTTGAAATTGTTTACATTTTGTTCAGTTATTTAGAAATAGATTTAGGTAGTTTAAGTTATGTTTTGTTTGGTTTGGGAGATTGTTTTGGCCAAAATTAGGGTTTGATTACTTTTTGGTTTTTCAGGGTTTGGTTTGTTATATAGTTAAAAATTAGGTTAGGCTAGGTTTAAATTTAATTAGGGTTAAATTAGGGTTAGTTTTGGTTAAGTTAGTTTTTAGGTTGGGGTAAAAATTTTGTTTAGTTAGGTTTAGGTTAGGTTTGATTAAAAGGGAAGGGGTTTGGGTTTTGTTAGTTTTTGTAAGGGTTTTGGTTTGTTAAAATTTGGTTTATTTAGAGTTGGTTTGATTTGGGTTTTGGTTACGTTAGGTTTCATTTTAAAAATTAGGTTAGGTTAAGTTAGGTTAACTCACGTTTTTGCTAGCTAGGGTTTGATTTTGTTAGGTTAGTTGCATGTTTGCTAGTTTTGTTAAGCTAGTTTTTTGGGTTATGCTTTTTTTAGGGTTTTTTCAGGGTTTAGTTAAGTTAGGTTTAAAGGTTTTGGTTTTGTTAGGTTAGGGTAATGTAGGGTAGGTTAGGATTGGTTTAAATTAATTAAATTTTAACCCAACGTAAGTAAATGTAATCCCTCATTATTTAACCCAAAACCCAACTAAAAACCAAAACATACTCAAAATAACCTAATAAACCTAAAAAAAGATTAAAAAAACCTAATTTAAACATAAGATAATATAACGTAAATTGATCCTAAACCCAAAAATAATGAAACTTTTTACCAAAGAAAAAAAACTTTTCCCCAAAACCCAAACTAACTTACCCAAAAAAAACCTAACCTTCTCTTTCCTGCCTAAACCTCTCTCCCCTCTCTTCTCTCTCTCTCTCTCTCTCTCTCAACTCTCTCTCCCTCCCTTCTCTCTCTCTCTCTTCTCTCTCTCTCATTCCTTTTTTCTTCTCTCTCTCTCTCTCTCTCTCTCTCTCTCTCTCTCTCTCTCTTTCTCATTCCTCTCTCTCTCTCTCTCTCTCTTTTCCTCTCCTCTCTCTCTCCTCCCCCCCCCCTCTCTCTCTCTCTCTCTCTTTCTCTCCCCTCGCTCTCTCTCTCTCTCTCCCTGTCTTCTCTCTCTCTTCCCTCCCCCCCTCTCTCTCCCCCTCTCTCTCTTTTTTCTTTCTCTCTCTCTCTCCTCTCTCTTCTCTTTTTTTTCTCTCTCTCTCTCTCTCTCTCTCTTCTGCTCTTTCCCTTCGCTCTTCCTCTGTCTCTCTCTATATAAATATATATACATATATATATATATATATATATATATATATTTTATAATTATATATTATATAATATATATTAATATATATATATATATATATATTTTATATATATATAATATATATATATATATATATAAATACATATATATATATATATATATATATATATATAATTATATATATATATATATATATGGGATATATATATATATATAAACACACATTTTATGCATATAAATATATGGGGTAGTATTGTTAGCCGACCACCTCGTCTCTCTGCCACCAACACAAGGCAGGGTAGGCAGACGCGTGTTATATAAAGGGTCGTGAACACTGAACAGCTCCAAGAGGCACCGAGCACACAGCGTCCCAGAACACCAGAGGGGAAATGCCCAAATGGCGAGGCAGGGCACGAAATAAACACAAATGACAGTCTTTTTCCTTATTTACACAAATTATTTACCCGTACACTTTTTTTAGGC
>NW_023645610.1:0-8048 GCF_015228065.2 Penaeus monodon
TTTGTGGTTTAAACCCCACCCCCCCCCAAAACTTCTGTAGGTATCTCAGATACTACCCCTACTACTCGAACTGCTCTAGGAAAAAAACCCCAGCTGTTTAAAATGGTTACAACAAAGAATTCCCTGTACGTGCACCAGTCCACTAAAATAACTAAATGCAGTGATAAAGATAGGGTATTTTATTTTATTCAGATCAATTTTCATAGATTCAGTGTGCTTTTCCTCTAAAAAAAAACATTCACACAAATCACCTGCGGGAGAAAATCAGCAAAAAAAAAAACCAGTGATTATGTACCAGTTTAATGAATTTTTTTTTAAATTTTAAATGCCTGGGACAAATATACCCCCAAAATTTTTTTTCCCTTAATTTATTCCTGAAAGCTATTTCCCCCCCAACCCATGCCCGGTTTTGTCGGGGGGGGGCTTAGGAGGCGGAACGGGGAAACCCAATGATGGGGAATTTCCCAACCTTGGGATCACCCTCATAAACAAATTTTGCAGGTCTTTATTTTCCTTCCCCCTTTCGTTTCTACCTTTTCCCAAACCCTTCTGCTATCCACCCCCAAGGGGGTTTGAGACCCTGCAAAAAGGATAAAGGGCTGACTTTGGCCGTCCCGAACGGCGGGGGAGCCATGGGCAGGTATTCCCCTGATTTAGTTATCTACCCCTTACCCCTAAAGGGGCCCCTGGGGGGTGGCTTTTTTTTATCCCCAACAAATCCAGGTTTCCCATGGCCCCTAATGAAAACTTATCCCCACTTTTGGGGGGCAATGAGGCTTGCCCCTTTTCAAATACCCCCAACGTGTAAACCCACCAGTTTCCCTGACCCCGGGCTCTTTTTGACCCGGCTCCGAACACTGCAAAAAATACCCCCCCCAATCCCTACTAGACAGTGGGCCAACAATAAAACCCCTTAAAGGGAAACTTTTCCCCACTCTCCCAGAAGCTAAATTCAACCTCTACCCCCACAAACCCCCAAACATAAACCACCCCCCTCCCTTATTAATACTTAATTATGCCACCTCCCCAAAACACTACCTCCCTAACACTACTATCTTCTCACCCCCCCCCCCCTTTCGACCACCCCTACTCTACAAAAATTTTAAAACCCTCTTAGCGCAGCCAAAGGGGCCCGTTTTTCGTGATCCCTCCCAAGCTCCCTACTCTGACAACCCCCTTCTTTCCACAAGTCTCCAAAAAAAAAGTAGGAAAAGTCTCTTTCCGTACCCGCCCGACCCTCCCGTCTTGTCACAGAACACCCAAAACCAAGCTATAGCTTAACAAAAAAAAAACAACCTATGGGGTAACCCCATCCTTGCAAAACCCCCACCCAACCCTCAATACTTCACGGGAACGTTTCAATCTCCCCAGCAAATTGCCCAATCATGAAAAAGATTGGTCAGTTTGTGGAGAAGACTATTTCCCTTCCACAGCTATGATGCAACATCTAAAAACTATTTTCATTCCCCCCAGGGTCATCAAAAAGAAACCACTAACATAGCCAAAATTACCTTCCTAGCATGCCCTTTCCCCTTTAACGTCTAAAAGGAAAAATCCACCCTTTTCGTCCATCCCAAACCCCCCCCTCCAGCCATCCCAAAATTTTTGGGCGTTAGGAACCCAGCCAAACTTCCCGGTTCCAAGCCAATGCCACTAGGCCAACCTATACCCGTCTAACGCCCGCACAATCACGCACATGTCCCAACTGTGGGGGGCCCCCCCATAATTTTTTTAAAGGGGGTTGTCCCACCAAAAAAATTTTAGTCTGAGGTAGAAACTCTAGACAAACTTGGACTAACAAACGTGAACCAGAAAAGAAGACTTCGACGGGTTTCTCTTTTAACCCCTTACTCCATAATACTGCCTTTCTCCCCAATTCTCCAACCCCCCCCCTACATCAAACCCCCTCTTTTTCTACCCCCTCCCTTCCCCCATAAAACTCTTTTGCCATCCAAAATCCAGCCCTCCAACCCCTTTACTACAGATCAATAAACCACACAACCCCAAAAAACCTTCCCCTCCCCCGCCTAAACCCGAAACAACAGAAAAAACGTTCCACCCCCCTTTTCCCCCTCCAAAAATACCCCCATTTTCCTTTGCTCCTATCTTTGAGACACCAGTCCCTCTTCCCCCCCTCACAAGAAATCCTTTTTTCCCCCAAAACCCCCAAACCACTCAGAAGAAAAAAACCTTTAAAAATATTAAAGATTACCTAATGAAAAAGACACTCAACCTCCAAATTTTTACAACTCCTGCTCCTTCCACACTCCAAAAAATTTGCTGAACCATCCTCCTCCTAACGAATCCCCCCTACACCCTACCCCCCACCCCCTCCCAACACACCCCCATCCCCCCCACCCTTCCCTACCCTTCCCTCCCTCCTTCCGCACGTAAACCCCTTTATGTAATCTTTAACTTCAAAAGTCATAACACCCCAGACACTCCATCCCACACATCCTACGCCGTGCCCACTTTTGAAAAACCAACCTCCTTTTTCCCCCACCTATCCCCCTTTCACCGACCCCCCCAACCTATAACATCCTTACAGAACCCCACACTTTTTGCTTCAACACCTATTCTTTTCCCCTCAAACGCATACATACCTTCATCTAATCTAACTCCTTCCCAAACCCGCCCCCTACCCTTTCACTCCCCATTTTTTTTGCCCAGCTAACAACTAATCAAACTAACTAAAAACCCCCCCCTTTTTCCCAACTTTTAACTATATTTGCTACATGCCCTTTTGATGTCTAGAATTACTTGCTTTTTAAATTTCCCTACCATTCTAACATTAACATCAAAATAACCCCCCCCTAATTCAATAAAAAGCTAAATAAACTTTTTAAGAAAAAAATTTTTTCTTAAAACTTTTTTTTTTGCAAAAAAAAGGTCTTAATTTTTTATTTCCTCTGTTATAAATTAAAAATCCCATCATTTAAATTTTCCACTTCTTACTTTACTTATTTCCATAGGAAAGCCCCAAAAAAACATTTTTTAACAAAAAAAAAAATAAAAAAACCTTAAAAAATTTATGAAAAAAAAAGGTTCCCTTAAAAAATTTTTTTAATTCCCTTTATCCCCACCCAAAAAAAATTTTTTATTCCATTCCTTCAAAAATTTTTAAGGGATTATTTTTTTTTATGACCAAAAACCCCAATGTAAAATAGTACCCCCACACAAAGTAAACCCTTAATAAAAAGCCCCTAAAAAAAAGGGAAACCATAAAAAAAAATTCCCCTTTACTAAAAATAATTTTTTCCAAAACAATCCTATAAAAAGTTGTAAAATTCCTTTTCTAAACAAATAAAAGGATAATTTAAACCAAAAAAGATTAAATCAATTTTAATCACCCAAACTAAAAACCAAAAAAACCTTTATGAAAGATAATTTTAAATTTTTAAAAAGAATGTAAATCAGATAAAACTAATAAAAGGTATGAATTTAATCAAATAAGAAACATTTTAAAAAACAATGTCTATTTGAAATTATTTTCCAGATTTTTAATCAAAAAAAACCAAAATTTCTAAAAAAAAATTAAAAAAAAAAACAAAGTCATATACTCATAGGTATTGACAGCCTTTTTATTGATTTTTCTTTTGTCGAATTCTTTTTGATTTGTCAACTCTCCCCCCAATTGTTAACTTTGCCTGGTGGAAACCTGCTGATATTGGTCTCCGTGGGTTACAAAAATTTCCGGGGCAATATTTGTGGTATGTGCTGAAACCTTAGTTTGCACAGAGGACAGACTACTTCTCAGAACAGGACACTGGAAATGACCACGATCATCCTGAAATATAACAAATTTCCCAAACCCTTAAGTTTTTCTTTAGTAATAAAATTTATATAAAATTTTTCATTTTGGGACTTCTGAGTGGAAAAAATTCAAACCAATTCCATATATATATTAAATACCCACTGATATATTATATATATATATAAATTATATATATATATATTAAATTTTATATATATATAGGTTTTTTTTTGTGTGTGTGTTGTGTGTGTGGTTTTTGGGGTGCCCCTGTGTGTGCGATGTGTGCCTCTGTGTGGGTTTGTGCTCTGGGGTGGTGTGGTGTGTGGTGTGTGTGTGTTGTTTGTGTGGGGTGTGTTGTGTGTGCCTTGTGGTGTGTGTTGGTTTGGGGTGTGCCTGTGTGTTGTTTTGGGGTGCCTGTGTGTGTGTTGTGTGTGTGTGTGGCCTGTGTGTGTGTGTGTGTGTGTGTGTCCTGTGTGTGTGTGGGGTTTTCCTGTGTGTGTGTTTTTGGGCCCGTTGTGTGTGTTGTGTGTGTGTGTGTGTGTGTGTGTGTGGGGTGTGTTTGTGTGTGTGTGTGGTGTGTGTGTGTTGTGTGTGTGTGTGTTTGTGTGTGTGTGCTGTGTGTGTGTGTGCTGTGTGTGTGTGTGTGTGTGTTTGTGGTGTGTGTGTGGGTGGTGGTGGGGCCCTTGTGGTGTGTGTGTGTTGTGTTGGGGTTTTTTGTGTTTTGTGTGTGCCTGGTGTGGTGTGTGCCCGTTTGTGGTTGTTTGCCTTGTTGTGTTGTTGCCGTGGGTGGGGGCCTGTGTTTGTGTGTGTGTGTGGTGTGTGTGTGTGTGTGTGTTTGTGTTTGTGTGTGTGTTGTTTTGGGGGTTTTGTGTGGGGTGTGTGTGGTGTTGTGTGGTGTGGTGTGGTGTTGTGTGGTGTGTTTTGTTGTGTGTGTGTGTTGTGTGTGGCCTTTTTGGGTGTTTTGTGGTGGGTTGTGTGTTTTGGGTTGTGTTGTGTGTGGGGTGGGTTGTTTTCCTGTTTGTGTTGGGGTGTGTTGTGGTTTGTGGTGTTTGGGGTTTGTGTGTGTGTGTGTTGTGATGTGTTGGGGTGGGGGTGCCTTGTGGGGTTTGTGTGTGTGTGTGTTTTTGTGTGTGTGTGTGTGTGTGTGTTTTGGTGGGGTGGGGTGTTGGGTTTGGTGTGTGTGTGTGTTTGTGTGTGTGTGTGTTTGTGTGTGTGTGTGTGTGGTGTGTGTGTTGTGTGTGTGGGGGGTTTCCTTGGTGGGGTTGTGCCTTTTGGTGGTGTGCCCTGTGATTGGTGGTGGTGTGTGTGTTTTAGTTATTTTTTTACTTGGTTTTGTGTGTTTTTTTTATTTTCACCCTTTTTTGTTTTTTTTTTTTTTTTGTGTGGTGGTGTGGGTGTGGTGTGTGTGTGTGTGTGTGGTCGTGGTTTTGGGGTGGTAGGTGGTGGGGGCCCCTGTGTTGTGTGTGGTGTGGGGTGTTTGTTGTGTTGTGGGGTGGGTGTGTGTGTGGGGTTTTTGTGGTGTGTGTGTGTGGTGGGGTGGTGGTGGTGGTTTGTTTTTCTCCCTTTTTTGGCCTTTTGTGTGTTTTCCCTTCCTTTCTTTTCCCTGTTTTTTTTTTTTTTTTTTTTTTTTTTTTTTTTGGGGTGTGTGTGTGTGTGTGGTGTTTGTGTGTGGTGTGTGTGTGGTGTGTGTGTTTTGTGGGGGTGTGTGGGTGTGTGTGTGGGCCCTTTTGTGTGTTTTTCTGGTTTTTGTGTGTGGGTGTGTGTGTGTGTTGTGTGGTGTGTGTGTGGTTGTGTTTTGTGTGTGTGTTGGGGGTGGGGGTTTGTGTTGTGTGTGTTGGGTTTTTGTGTTTTGTGGTGTGGGTGTGGCCCTTTTGTGTGTTTTTGTGTTTTTGGTGTGGTGGGGTGTGTGTGTGTGTGTTGGTGGGGTTTTGGGTGTGAGTGTGTGTGTGTTGTGTTGTGTGTTTTTGTGTGTTGTGTGGTGTGTGTGTGTCCTCTTTGTGTGGTGTGTTGGTGTGGGGGTGTGTGCCTCTGTGTGTGTGTGTGTGTGTGTTGTGTGGGGGTTTTGTTTTGGGGGGGTGTTTTTTTGTGTGTGTGCCTTGTGTGTGGTGTGTGTGGGGGTGGGGGTTTTGTGTGTGTGTGTTAGAGTGTGTGGTTTTGGGGTGTGTGTGTGTGTGTGTGTGTTTTGTGTGTTCTGTTTTGTTGTGTGCCCTTTTTGTTTTTTTTGTGTGTTTTTGTGTTTGTTTGGGGTGGTGGTGTTTGTGTGTTTTGTGTTTTTGTTTTTGTGTGTGGTGGGTTTCCTTGTGTGTGTGTGTGGGTGTGGGTTGTGTGTGTGTGTGTGTGGTGTGTGTGTGTGTGTGTGGTTGGTGTGTTGTTGTGGGGTGTTTCCTGTGTTTTTGGGGTGTTGGGGTTGTGATGTTGGGTTGGGATGTGTGTTGTGTGTGGTTTTGCCCGTGGTAGTGTTTTTTGTTGGGTTTTTTGTGGTGGTGGTGGTGGGGTGTTTGCCTGTTTTGGGGGTTTTTATTGGGGTGTGTTTTTTGTGTGTGTGTTTTGTGGGTGTTTTTTGTTTTTGTTGGTGTGGGTGTGGTGTGGTGTGTTTGTGTGTGTGTTGGTTTTGGTGTGCCCTGTGTATGTGGTGGTGCCTTGTGTGTGTGTGTGTCCCTGTTATGGGGTGTGTGGTGTACCTCTGTGGTGTGTGGGGTTTGTGTTGTGGGGTTGTTGTGTGTGTGTGTGTTGGTGTGTGTGTGTGTGTGGTGTGTTGTGTGGTGTGTGTGGTGTGTGTGTGTGTGTTTGTGGGGCCTTGTGTGTGTGTGTGTGTGTGTGTGTGTGTGGGGTGTGTGGAGTGGGTGTGTGTGTGTGTTTTTTTTTTTTTTTTTGGCCTTTTGTGGGTTTTCCCTTTTTTTTTTCCTCTTGTTTTTTTTTTTTTTTTTTTAAAAAAAAGTTGTGTGTGTGGTGTGTTTTGTGGTGTTTTGTGTGTTGTGTGTGTGTGTGTGTGTGGTGGTGTGTGTGTGTGTGTGGGGTTGTGTGTTTGTGGGTGCCTCTGTGGTGGTGTGTGTTTTTGTGTGTGGGGGTGTGTTTGTGTGGGTGTGTGGTTGTTTGGGGTGTGTGTGTGTGTGTGTGTTTGGGGGTGTGTGGTGTGGTGTGTGTTTTGGGGTGTGGTTGTGTGTTGTGTGTGGTGTGTGTGTTGGTTTGTGTTGTTTTGTGTGTGGGGTTTGGGGTGGTGTGTGTTGTTTGTGTTTGGGGGTTTTTGTTTTGTTTGTGTTTTGTGTGGTTTTGTGTTTGGTGTGGTGTGGTTGTGGTTTTTTGTGTGTGTGTGTTGTGTGTTGTAAATGTTGTGTGTTGTGTTATGGGGTTTTGTTTTTTTTTTGTGTGTGGGTGTGGTGTGTGGTTGTGTGTGTGTTTGTGTTTGTGTGTGTGTGTGTGTGTGTGGTGTGTGGTGTGTGTTTTGGTTTTTGTTTTTGTGTTTGTGTGTGTGTGTTTTTTTTGGTTGTGTGTTTTTGTGGTGGGGTGTGTGTGGTGTGTGTGTGGTTGTGTGTGTGTGTTGGTGTTGGTTGTTGGTGCCCCGTGTGTGTGTTGTTGTTTTGTGTGTTTGGGTGTTTTGGGGGTGGGGGGTTGTTTTTTTTTTTTTTTTTTTTTTTTTGTGTTTGTTTTTGTTTTTTTTGTTTTTATTTAATGTTGGGGGGGGGGGGTTTTTTTTGGGGGGGGTGTGTGTGTGGGTATATATATATTTTTTTTTTGGGGGGTTTGGTGTGATATATATATAAAAATTAATTTTTTTTTTTTTTTTTTTTATTTATATATATATAATATATTATAATATATATATATATGTTTTATTTATATTATTTTTTGTATTTTATTATTATAATAATATATATTATATAAATATATATAAATATAATAATTTATATTATATATAATTATATATATATATATATAATATATATATATAATTTTATAATATATTATTATATATTATATATATTTTTTATATATAATATATATAATATTATATATATATATGATATATATATTTATTATATTAATTAATAAATTATTATTGTATAATAATATATAATATATATGTAAAAAATTTTATAAATTTTATTATATTTTTTATATTATATTTATATTTTTTATATATAATAAAAATTTTTTTTTTATATATAATTAAAAAATATTTTTAAATAAATTTTTTATAACCCCCTTTTTTTTTTTTTTTTTTTTTTTTTTTTTTTTTTTTTTTTTTTTTTTTTTATATATTTTTTATTAAAAAATTTATTTTTTATATAAATTT
>NW_023645611.1:0-8047 GCF_015228065.2 Penaeus monodon
GTTGAATAGTAAATGATATGGGATTACTAGCTCTTCTCGCATGTAAGGATTTAAATCGTTGAACTTAAAAGTAAAACTAGTCCAGAGGGAAAGGGCTTTCAGACATCTAGGTCCCCCAGGTTTTTTTTTGTCGTGGTCGGTAAAGAGAGCGATTTGCTTCTTCCACGGATAGCTCGACCTTGGTTTCTTCTGCGCAACTTTTCGCTGTCCCCGCGACTTTAATTTTGCTTGCAATTAGCTTCTATACTATACGTATTTTTCGGCATTAGGATAACTCGCTGCACATCTTCTGGTGAGCTGCACCCCATCTCCGAGCTTGTGCTCGGACGTGGGCAAACCGTTGCCTCCCCGCAAGGGAGGGTGTGTTTGTGGTGGGCCTTAGCGTGCCAGCCTTACAGTGCCTGTGAGTTGCCTTCTTTGCTAGGGACTGGTATGGCAGACCATCTTATGACTGCCACTCTAGAAAATTTCCTGTAAGCAACGAATAGCAGGTAGGAAGCCTTCAGCCCACCTTACCTCGTGCTGTCTAATTAGCACCTGCTAGACAACAACTGACCCGTCATCTTCATCCAAGCTATGGTATGATCATGTTATCAAAATTAGCATATACTGGAGAGTCCATCTCTTGTGAGGTGGGCTCTCCAGAAGATCTTTCCAACTCACTGAGGTGGCAGTCACACACCTCTTTAAAATTCACAATGGCTTCAAAATGATGGTAGCCAAACCCGAACAACTGACTCCCATTCCTCTCGACCGAAGGCCAAAGAAAGTTTAAACGAACAAGGTTTCACTCCTGTCCCCTCACCGGAAACGAAGACAAAGTGCACGGTCGTGGCCAAAAAAGATCGACAGGACGATCCTCCCACGATCGTACGAATCCCTATCGGCCAGGAAGTATACGCAAAGAATGGTGTCACTGTCCTTGACGTTTTACAAGCCTCCAAAGTCACGAATCATTAAGATTAGTGGTCTCTCTGCCCCAGAGGAAGCCCAGAAAAAATTCTTTACACGTGGGATCATGATGTTTTAATACATCGGTCTCAACCTATAATTATAGAACCAGAGTGCTTTATCCACATCGAACAATGCCTTGACTGTTACAGGTACGAACACAATAAAAACACACATGCACCACATACATGCATGCTCTCGCTGCGGTGGCGAAGGTCACTTTCTTCGCCAAAAGCAAGGAGAGCATCAAATGCTGCAACTGCAAGGGGTCCACACATTGCAGTTGGCAGATCATGCCCCAAACGAAAGGAAAATAATCAGCAAAAACGAACCCAGCTTTTGGGAAAAATAAGAACACTGGCTCCTTCATACACCACAACAGCTGGCCACACTAACATGCCCCCAGACTAGCAACACCCAGACGACCTGCATCTACCTCCAGGATAAACTCTGCCTTCACCTCCCCAATTCAACAAACACATTTCCACACCCAAACACAATCCCAAAAATACAAGCCATCTTACAAGTAGCTCTCATTGCTGCTAAACACTAGGAAAATTCGCAAACATTGTCCCTATCATGTTACAAAGAAAACAGTTTTCCCCAGCATTTGTTGTCCCAGAGGAGATCTTCGAAGACGACAATTTTATAACATCCTGAATACGCCACAAACACCACAAAACCACAGTAACGATGTGACAAACACTAACCCAGAGCTTTCATTGTTTCCCACACAAAGACACCTTGTTTTGCAACCAGCACCACAACGAAATTCAAAAGAAACTACACACAAACACTTAACACTACTAAAAAACACTAACTCAGAGCCTCATTGCCCCACACAAAAAGACACCTCGTTTTTGCAAACCAAATCCAAAGGAAAAATACACAAGCACTTAACACTACATAAAAAAAACACCTGAAAGCCAAAACGCAAAACAAATCTCACTTCCAAACAAGAACACGCCAAAAAAAAAGACAAAAAGGTTCCTCCCAGTCCCCGCAGCCTCGTCGTCATCTTATGGATGACACCATCCTTGATGACGAGAGTAGAGGCTCTGAGGTCGACGTCGAAGTCCCTTCTAGGGGGCCGCTTGGGACAGTGCGGAAGTATTGGGAAGTGGACCGCCGATTCCCAGGACTTCCGTCCTGTGTCCTGCTCGCAGGACTCTCTCCCTGACCTTGAGGAACCGTCGATCGAGGCTCGATCACGGAACCTCTACCGGGATCAGGTAACGCGACGCAAGGTAAACCCAGGTAAATTGAGTCTACCCTGAGTGGACATGCTAACGATCGTTCAGGCAATGTAAGGTCATTTTTTTTTCGATCTGTAATATTTTTTGCGACTTTCTAGAAACAAAAAAAATTTTCTTTTACTAGGGGTTTTACACCATCCAGGCAATCGGGGGGGGGGACGGATTAAAAAAAATGGGTTTTTGTATTTGAAAAAAAAAAAAACCCCCCAAATTCACTCACGATTTCCTACCCTCTCTTTTCTTGGCAAGTTTATTTTTTTTTTCCCAACAGGGGGCCCCCAATTATCCTTTCCACTGCCTATAGAAAAAAACCAAAAAACCCCACTAATTTTTTTTTTTTTCGGGGGAATTCGAAAAAAAATTTCAAAAATTTTTTTTACCAAAAAAACCTTCCCATTTTTTGCCAAGGGGACCCCCATTCCCACAAGGAAACAACACCCACCCCCACCCACGTCCAACCCCTTTCCTTTTTTTTTGCAAACAAAAAAAAAAAACCCAAACAACCCCGGGGGGAAAAGGTCCCCCTAAATCCGTTTCGGAAAACAGGGGCACCGGTTGTGAAACCCCAAAAATTTTACACACCATTTTTACACAAATACATAAAAAACCGGTCTGAAATGTTGGTTTTTCCGGAAAACCGGCATAACCCATTCATATTAAAAATTTTTTTCAAAAACCCAACCTACTAAACGATTTTTTCGGTAAAAACCCCAAAAAACCAAAATTGGAGTTCTTTTTTAAATCCAAAAATTAAATTTTTAAAAAAACTTTTTAAATTTTTAAATCCTTGATGGGTTTGATTCCAAAAAAATTTAGATGGGCAATTGGAATTTTTCTTTGGGCCCTTAAATTGCCCAAAAAAAACTGTGCCTTGGGGAGCACTAAGGGGATGTTATTGTTTCAAAAAGAGTTGGGGGAAAGCAAAAAGCCTTTGCCCAGGGTTGGCAGGGGTGCCCCCAAGTCCCCAAGCTGTGCACAAAAAAAATTAACTTTCCATTCTCTAATTAAGAAGGCTGCTTCTGCAGTTTTTTCTTTGAACAAAAAAAAGCAGATAAAATTGAAAAATTTCTTAAAACAAAAATTTCCAGGCCCCATTTTCAATACACGCTGGGAGTACCTCAGGGGGGCAGCATACCAGGCCTACACTTTAATTAAAATTATTTTCACAAAAAAACGACCTTTTCCCCGACCACCCCCCACCCCACAGGCCCTTTTTATTCCCTTCCTCTTTTGCTTGACGACCTGTACAACTTAGCTTGACACAATGGCCTTTCAGGGGGACGTTCCATGCATTTTTATGGAACCCGGAAAAACAAACCATTCGAGATGGGAGGCATAAAAATTTTTTAAAAAGGGGGGGGGGGCTAAATGTTTGGACAAAAAAAAAAAAGCTTCTTTCTTTTAAGGGGGGGCCCTTTGGGGAAAAAAAAACTTTTTCCCCCTTACAAAACATTTACCCAAAACCCCTTTTGATAGACTACAAGCACCCTTCTCGAAAGTCAGGGCCTCTTGTTTTCCCCTCCTTGTTTTAAAAAAAAAACCTTTTGGGTAAACCTACTTTTTTTTCACTTGGCATAAATTTTAATTTTAAAAAGGCCGCCCTTGGCAAGAAAAAACCTTTACATTTGCTTTCGATTAAAAAAAATGGGGGGGCCCCCCTTGGATCCCCAACCTCTCCCCTCCACATACACAAACCCAACTTGCACTCACCAACAAAAAACAGCATATTACTAAAACAAGCGCAAAAAACTCCAGCTTTGTTTTCAGAATAAAAGCACTCCAGATGGATTTATTATATGGTAGATTTGGGAATCGATTTATTTACGAAACATCTGAAAACTCCACGAGGAAGCTTCTCTGCTTTATTCTGGAATATTCCAAGTGGGGTGTAGGTTGGCTGTAAACAGGACCGACACACTTCCGTGCTTTGGCATTAACCCAAACTGGCTGCATAGACTCAAACAACCCATCTTTTCGTTTTTCCGGCCAGGAGAGAACAGGATTAAAGCCATGAATTTTTTTTTCTTTGGCATTGATGGAAAGAAAAAGAATGGATGCAGTTTTTTTTTTTTTTTAGGCTTGGGCCCGCAAAACCTTTGAAAGTTACCTCTACTTCTTTCATCTACAATCTATTTCCCCCTTCCCCCTATCCCTTGTTTTTTTTTGTTCAGTTTTTGGTTTGTTTTTGTTGGTTTCTCTTCATTCATTTTTTTTTTTTTTTTTTTACCAGTTTTGTTTTTTTCTTTTGGTTTTTGCTATGGACCTTTTTTTAATTTTTCTTAAATTAAAAGTTTTTTTAAACCTCCCCTCTTTGGCCCACAGCCCCTCCACATCCCTGCTTTTTTTTTAAAATTTTTTCGCCTAAATCAACCTGATTGCTAACATGACTACCGTAAACCTCACCCTCACTATCACATTATCCTTTGCCATATCATGGAAACCGACATCCTATATCCTAGCCCCACCATCCCACTGGTTTTTGGTTTCCCAGCACATGATGTTGCTTGCTAGTACTCGTGCCAGGACCATAAATCCTTTGTCGTAAAGATTTATGTGAGCCAAGGAAAGAAGGTGTGGACGGCCAGTGGCATTAATCCAATCGTGACATGGCCGCCAGGGCCGCGCTTTTTCCGTAAGTCCCCTGCTGCCGATGAAGGGGAAACCTTTTATTGACACAGGCGGGAATGGCCAGCCTGATTAGTGAAAATCTTTGAACTTCAACTTGCTTCAACAACATAGGTTAGCCGAGGGATAACACTGGAGTCACGGTTGAGGAGGCCATGCTCAGAAGCACACGGCAGATGGCGCCTAAACTGTTTAACTTTTATCCCAACCTCACCAGTTAACCGAGAATTCAGCAAGCTTTCAAGGTGCAGGATTAGAGCTCCCTCTCTGAGGTGATACAGCCTCTGGGTGGCTGTTTCGCATTAGAGGGAAGAAGAAAGGGTTCCAAACAATGAGGGCATCCCTCTGGTCCTCTCCCCAGGGTTCACATCTACCCACGTGTTTGTTTGTGGAGTGGCATCCCTGTGCGCTGTGGAGACAGAAGTCCAGGGAGATTGAGTGATGTCGTGCATGAGTATGCCCAGCGGCTAACAACATGCCTCTTTGGTCCTTTATTCCAGCAAGACGGGTGGTCTGATCTCGGCCTGGTGAGATCAATTGGCTGGTCTCCTTTCGGGAGCCTAGGGTCAAGCAGTCAATTTGTTGCTGTTAGCACTAAAACTGGTCCCATGAGTGGCGGTACAACGTCCATTGGCTGCATATATCCTCTCACCACCCCGGTGGCTGTTAGACATTAGTTCTTACAGCTTCCCCTTGTTGGACTCAGTGGTGGGTGGGGGTGTGGGAGGATGAAATAACTGCTTATTTTATGACATTATATTTCAAAACCCCCCACAAGAAAGAGATATAAATGTTGAACCATGCAAGTTTCCAAACTACGGCAGTCCACTCTGAAGCCATAAATGGCTTCTAGTGGCAAGCGAAAATGAAAAACGAAGGTTGACTCTGTGAGACCTGCTGCTAAGATGGACACGACATCAGCCAAAAACATGTCTATCCATGAGATTGTCCAGCAGATGGACCAGCAGGCAAATCATGGAGAGCTCTGAGTAACCCTCAGACGTTTTCACCCTGAGCGAGATGGGAGCACAAGCTGAACCAGCCAAAAGGGCGGCCCAGGCCGGAGACAGACTCTGAGGGTGAGTCTGGACCACCTAGGCGTTTTTCCACAGTTTTAAGGTTTCCCTCTAAACCTGAAGGCTTCGACAATGCCTACCAAACTGGTAAGAGCATTGGAGATGCAGCAAAAAATCTGGTTATCAATCTGGGTTGCCAGAGACCAGGGCATGATTATCATGCCCAAAACACCAATCCACCTTGAATTTTCCTGCAGGAAAACCCAGGAGCTTAATGATGGGAGTAAACTAGTGTGCCTCTCGCCACTCAATGCCGACGACTAGGAGAGTCAAGATGGTGCTACTTGGCTTCTCACTTCTCACTATCTCACTATTGACCACAAAGAAGGCCAAAGGGACAAAAAAAAGCCAAATGTCCCCAACTGTGCCAAGGGGCATCATGCCTGGAGCCTGGCTTGCTCTGCCAGGAAAGAGGCGGCCCTCTGGCGACAAGAGGTCACTAAAAAGCGACCCAGACTTTGTTTCTGCTCCCCCAGGCACCCATTTCTAGGAACAGAACAAAAGGGAAAAGACTTCCCAACCTCCTAAGAGGAAGGAAGCCCCCTCTACAGCTGACACCAGATGTCTCCAACAAAAAGGAGTTCATCATCATCACTAAAATGCAGAAGAAGAAACCACAGGAATAATGGTTCAAAGAAACACAGCAAAAACCTCCCCAAGAGACGATAATCTCCTCTTTGACGATGAAGATATGACTCTACTGTTGACTGCTGTGACTACAGCAGTCAACAGTAGAGTTCATATCTTCATCGTCAAAGAGGAGATTATCGTCTCTTGGGGAGGTTTTTGCTGTGTTTCTTTTGAACCATTATTTCCTGTGGTTTCTTCTTCTGCATTTTAGTGATGATGATGAACTCCTTTTTTGTTGGAGACATCTGGTTGTCAGCTGTTAGAGGGGCTTCCTTCCTCTTAGGAGGTCGCGAAGCCCTTTTTCTCTTTTGTTTCTGTCCCCCAGATATGGGTGCCTGGGGAGCAGGAACAAAGTCCTGGTCGCTTTTTAGTGACCTCTTGTCGCCAGAGGGCCGCCTCTTTCCTGGCAGAGCAAGCCAGGCTCCAGGCATGATGCCCCTTGGCACAGTTTGGGACATTTGGCTTTTGTGTCCCTTTGGCCTTCTTGTGGTTCAATAGTGAGATAGTGAGAAGTGAGAAGCCAAGTAGCACCATCTTGACTCTCCTATCGTCGGCATTGAGTGGCGAGAGGCACACTTTTTCTCCCATCATTAAGCTCCTTGGTTTTCCTGCAGGAAATTCAAGGTGGATTGGTGTTTGGGCATGATAATCATGCCCTGGTCTCTGGCAACCCAGATTGATAACCAGATTTTTTGCTGCATCTCCAATGCTCTTACCAGTTTGGTAGGCAATTGTCGAAGCCTTCAGGTTTAGAGGGAAACCTTAAACTGTGGAAAACGCCTAGGTGGTTCCAGACTCACCCTCAGAGTCTGTCTCCGGCCTGGGCCGCCCTTTTGGCTGGTTCAGCTTGTGCTCCCATCTCGCTCAGGGTGAACGTCTGAGGGTTACTCAGAGCTCTCCATGATTTGCCTGCTGGTCCATCTGCTGGACAATCTCATGGATAGACATGTTTTTTGGCTGATGTCGTGTCCATCTTAGGCAGCAGGTCTCACAGAGTCAACCTTCGTTTTTTCATTTTCGCTTGCCACTAGAAGCCATTTATGGCTTCAGAGTGACTGCCGTAGTTTGGAACTTGCATGGTTTCAACATTTATATCTCTTTCTTGTGGGGGGTTTGAAATATATGTCATAAAATAAGCAGTTATTCATCCTCCCACACCCCCACCCACCACTGAGTCCAACAAGGGGAAGCTGTAAGAACTAATGTCTAACAGCCACCGGGGTGGTGAGAGGATATATGCAGCCAATGGACGTTGTACCGCCACTCATGGGACCAGTTTTTAGTGCTAACAGCAACATTGACTGCTTGACCTAGGCTCCCGAAGGAGACCAGCCAATTGATCTCACCAGGCCGAGATCAGACCACCCGTCTTGCTGGAATAAAGGACCAAAGAGGCATGTTTTTTAGCCCGCTGGGCATACTCATGCACGACATCACTCAATCTCCTGGACTTGTCTCCACACGCACAGGGATGCCACTCACAAAAACAAAAAACACTGTTTTGGGGAA
>NW_023645612.1:0-8047 GCF_015228065.2 Penaeus monodon
AAATCACAAAAAATGAAAAAAAAATCATTTTATATCCCAAAAAACTATATTTTGCTATTTCCTTTTTCGACTTTTGGGAATGTTTTTCTTATACCTTTTTTATATTATATATGGACACAATTCCTGTTATTATCATCATCATTATCATGATTATCATCATTATTATCGTTATCATTTATCATTATCATCATTATCATCATTATCATCATCATTATCATCATTATTGCAATTATTATCATCATTATTGCAATTGTTATCATTATTATTGCAATATTTGGGGTTATAGTATATATTTTTGCAATAATACTAATAACCAACAATAATAATAGTAATAACAATAATAATAACAAAAATAACGATTTTGTAATAATTATTTATATCATTATCTTAATTAGTATCGTTATTACTGTAATTATTACTGTTATAATAGATTTTTTGGCAATGATACTAATAATTAAGATAATAGTAAAAAAAAAAAAAATAAAAAAAAAAAAATAAATAAATAAATAAATAAATAATAATAATAATAATAATAATAATAATGATAATAATAATAATAATAATTTTAATAATATTCAAATGTCATCAAAATTCTCTTTATTCTCACTTTTATCATCATTATTGTTATGATTAAAACAATTCTGGTAATTATTATCATTATTACCCTAATAATTGCCGAAATCACCAAAGAAATCGAAAAAACGTCATTTTGGAGTATACTCTCAAAAGGCTATATTTCGCTAGATTTTGCCGCTTTTTAGACTTTTGGGAATGTTTTTCTTATACCTTTTTTATATTATATATGGACACAATTCCTGTTATTATCATCATCATTATCATGATTATCATCATTATTATCGTTATCATCATCATTATCATCATTATCATCATCATTATCATCATTATTGCAATATTATCATCATTATTGCAATTATTGGAGTTATAGTATATATTTTTGCAATAATACTAATAACCACAACAATAATAATAGTAATAACAATAATAATGACAATAATAAGGATTTTATAATAATTATTTATATCATTATCTTAATTAGTATCGTTATTACTGTAATTATTACTGTTATAATAATTATTTTTGCAATTATACTACCAGTAAAAATAATAATAATGATAATAATAACAATAATAATACTAATAACAATATTGTAACCACTAGCATTATTATTATTATACTTATTATTATAATAGTTATTATGACAGTATAATAGGGTTTTTTGGCCAAAGATACTAAAAATTAAGATTATAATAATAATAAAAATAATAATAATAATAATAATAAAATAATAATAATTATAAAATAATAAAAATTTAAAAATAATAATATAATAATAATAATAATAAAAATAATTTTAAAAATATAAAAAGTTTTTCAAAATTCTCCCTTTTTCTCACTTTTATTTACATTATTGTTATGATTAATACAATTCGGAATTTTTTATCCTTATTACCCTAAAAATTTTTCCGAAATCACCAAAAAAAATCGAAAAAAAAAGTCATTTTTGAGTATACCCAAAAGGCTATATTTTGCTAGATTTTGTCCGCTTTTTTAAAAATTTGGGGAAAGTTTTTTTTTTTAAACCCTTTTTTTTATTATATATGGACAAAATTCCTGTTTTTTTATCATCACATTATCATGATTATCATCATTATTATCGTTATCCTCATCATTTTCATTTATTAAACATCATTATCATTCCCCTTAAACATCATTATTGAATTATTTCTCATTAAATTTCAATTGTTTTTCATTATTTTTTGGGAATTATTGGAGTTATAGTATATATTTTTTCAATAATACGAAAAACAACAACAATAATAATATTAAAAACAATAATAATAACAAAAATAAGGGGTTTTTTTAATAATTATTTTTATCATTATCTTAATTAGTATCGGTTTTTTATGTAATTTTTTACTGTTATAAAATTATTTTTCAATTATCTACCAGTACAAAAAAATAAAAAATGATAATAAAAACAAAAATAATACTAATAACAATTTTTATAAAACCCCTAGCATTATTAAATTTTTATAAATTATATTATTTTTTTTATTATAATTTTTATTATTTTCGATATTTAAAAGATTTTTTGGCAAAAGAACTAATAATTTAAAAAATATTAATAATAATAATTTAAAAAATAATAATAATATAATAATAAAAAATAATAATTAAAAATAATAAAAATTTTTTTAAAATAATAATAATAATTAATGATTTTTAAAAATATTCAAATGTTATCAAAATTATCTTTTTCCCCACTTTTAAACATCATTATTGTTTGATTAATACAATTTGGTTTAAATTTTATTATTATTACCCCAAAAATTGCCGAAATCACCAAAAAAAAAATCGAAAAAAAAAAAAAAGTCATTTTGGGGGTATACTCCAAAAAAGGGTATATTTCGCTAGATTTTTCCCCCTTTTTTTGACTTTTGGGAAGGGTTTTTTTTTACCTTTTTTTTATTATATATGGGGCACAATTCCTGTTTTTTATCATCATCTTTCATGAATTTTCATCATTATTAAGGGTTTTCATCATCATTATCATCATTATCATCATTTCAAACATTTATCATTTATTATTGCAAAATTTTTATCCCTCATTATTGCAATTGGGTTTTCATTAAATTTTTGCAATTTTTGAGTTATAGATTTTTTTTTCAATAAAACTAATAAAACCCCAAAAAATAAAAAGTAATAACAATAAAATAACAATAATAACGAAATTTTTAAAAATTTTTTTTTTTTTTATTCATTATTATGTTTTAATTAATTTTCTTTTTTACTGTAATTTTTTACTGTTATAAAAATTTTTTTTGAATTATTTTACCCGTTAAAAAATAATAATAATGATAATAATAACAATAATAATACTAATAACAAAAATTTTTTAAAACCCCTAGCATTATTATTTTTAAAACTTTACTTATTAAATTTTTATTGTTATTTTTAAAATATAATAGATTTTTTGGCAATGGAATTTTCTTTAAAAAATTAAAATTTTAGTAATAATAATAATAATAATAATAATAATAATAAAAAAATATTAATTAAAAAAAAAATAATAATAATAATAAAAATAAAATTTAATAATTTTAATAATATTTTAAATTTATCAAAAATTTTTTCTTTAAATTTTCACTTTTTATCATTATTGTTTGATTTTAAAACCCAATTTTTGGTTTTTTATTTTCATTTTACCCCCAACAAATTTTCCGAAAACACCAAAAAATCGAAAAAAAGTCATTTTGGAGGGATACTTCAAAAGGTATATTTCGCTAGATTTTGCCCCTTTTCGACTTTTGGGAATGTTTTTCTATATCCTTTATTATTATATATGACAATTTTCTATTATATTGCAATTATAGATTATCATATTATTTCGTTATATCATATCATCAATCATAATCATCATTATCATCATTAATGCAATTAATAACGATTTGCAATTGTTATATTCATTATGAATTATATGGAGTTATATGTAATTATTTTTCATAATACTAATACCACAACATAATAATAGTAATAACATAATAAAATAATAACGATTTTATAATAATTAATTATATTAATATTTAACACTAGATTTATTACTGTATATTATCTTTATAATTATTTTTTACAGATACTAACCAGTCAATATATAATATTAAGATAATAATAAATATAATACTAATAACAATATATACCACTAATAATTATATATAATAATATATAATAATAATAATATTAATATTTAATAATTATAATAATATGAATTTTGGCAAATACTCATATTCAATATATATCATTATTAATAATAATAAATCAGTAATATATCAATTATACTAATAATTCTAAATCATAATAATAAAAAAATCATAATATTGATAATACTAAAATAATTTTAAAATTCCTCTTTTTCACTGATTTTTCATCACCTTTTTATATTATATAGATTCGGTAATTTTATCATTATTACTATATATTCCAATCACCATAAAATCGAAAAAACGTTCCATATTTTGAGTATCTCTAAAACATTATTAATCGCTATATTTGCCGCTTTTTGACTTTTGATGATTTTTCTTATCCTTTTATATATTTTATGGAACAAATTCCTTAATTATCATCATCATATCATGATTATCAATCATATTATCTTATCATCATCATTATCATTTATATCATTATCTATACATTATATCTATTATTGCAATTATTATCATCATTATTCAATTGTTATATCTATGCAAAATTATATATAATATATTGCAATAATACTAAATATAAAACCCCAAAATATTATTATACAATAATAATAACATATAACGATTTTGTAATAATTATTTAATATTTATCTTAATTATACGTTATTAGATTATTATATAATAATTAATTTTAGCAAAATAAAACCATAAATAATAATAATATAATAATAACTAAATAATAATATATAACATATATAATAACTTTAAATATTAATGTATTAAAATTCTTATATTTATATTTTATTTATTTTAGATTAATCAATTTTTGTAATATACATATATTAATAATAGCAAAAAACAAAAAAAATAAAAAAACATAAAAAAAAAATATAAAAAATAAATTTTAGATATTATTTAAATATAGGAATGTTAATATAATAATAATTTTAATAATTCAAATGACAATTCCTTTTTATCTCATCTTATTTATCATCATTATTTTATATATAAAACATTTGGTATTATATCATTATTACCCTAATAATTGCGAAATCCACAAGAAATAAAACGTCATTTTGAGTATACTTGAATTAATATATTTCGCTAGATTATCCCTTATTAGACATTTGGAATGTTTTCTATACTATTATTATATAAGATTTTACAATATTTTCATTATCAATCATATCTGATTATATCATTATTCGTTACAATCATCATTATCATCATTATCATCAATAATATATGAATATAACATATATCAATTTACATTATACCCTAGCATTTTGATTATATTATATTTTTGCATAATTAATATACCAAATAATAATGTTAACAATATTAATAACAATAATAAGATTTATAATAATTTTTTATACCATTATCTTAATTAGTATCGTATATTACTGTAATTATTACTGTTTATAATAATTATTTTTAATATACTACCGTTACAATATATATATATATATACAATATAATATTTAATATACATAATTATTATTATTATATATAAACTATTATTATTATGTATTATTAAAATATATAATTTTTTGCAATGATACTAAAATATAATATATAATAATAATAAATAATATTAATAATTAATAATAATTAATAATATTAATAATCATATTATAATAATAAATTATATTATTATATATTCCAATGTTATCAAATTCTCTTTATTCTCACTTTACATCATTATTGTTTTATTAAACAATTCGTAATTTTCAGTACCTAATAATTGCCGAAATCACCAAAGAATCCAAAACCTTATTGGAATCCTTTAAAAGTTATATTTGCTAGATTTTCCCCTTTTTGACTTTTGGAATTTTTTATACCTTTTTATATTATATTGACACAATTCCTTTATTATTATCATCATCATTTCATGATTTTTCATTATTATCGTTATCATTCATTATATTATCATCATTATCACATCATTATCATCATTATGAATTATTATCAATCATTATGCAATTGTTATCATTATTATTGCAATTTTGAGTTATATTAATTTTTGCAATATACTATAACCCCTATAATATATAATTATCATTAACAACCAATAAAAATTTATAATAATTCTTTATATCATCATCTAATTAGTATTATACTTTCATTATTATTATTATTTTTTAATTATTTTTTGCAATTATATCCATACAATTTAAAAGATATAATTAAATAATATATAAAATATAAACCACTAGCATATTATTATAATACTTATACTTATTATTAATTATTAGTTATTTAAAAATATATTTTTTGGCAAATATCTATATTATTATCATATTATAATAATAAATTATAATATAATAATATTACTAATAATTAAAAACAAAAAATTTAAAAATTAATTTTAAATTCTCTCATTCTATATTTTATCATCCTTTTGTTATGATTAATAAATTCGGTAATTTTATATTTTATAATTTGCCGAAATCCCAAAAAATCTAAAATGATTTTGGTTTTACTCTCAAACATATTTCCTAGACTTTGCCGCTTTTCACTTTTGATGCTTTTCTTATCTTTTTAATTTATATTGGACCATTCCTTTATTTCATCATATATGATTTCATCATTATATCATATCATCATTATCATATATACATCATTATCATATTATTAATTATTTTAAACATTATTGCAATTGTTCATTATTATTGCAATTATTGAGTTATAGTATATATTTTGCAATATACAATAACCACAACAAATAATATAAATAACAATAATAACTAATAACGATTTATATAAATTATTATTATATTATCTTATACTTATTATTATTATTCTGTTATATATTAATTTTTTTATACTACCAGTACAAATTAATAAATCGATAATAATACAATAATAAATAAAATATATAACTACATTATATATATTAATATTTATATTATTATATGTTATTTTAATATTAATGATTTTTTGCTATATCTACTTATATCATTATATAATAATAATAATATATAATATAATATTACAATAAACGAATAAAATAATTAAAACGCTAATAATATATAATTTTAAAATATTCAATGTTATAAATCTCTTATTCTCGACTTTTATCACATTTGTTTTTTTAATACAGTTCTGTATTATTACTTATTACCTAATATTGCCGAATCCAAAATTGAAACACGTCATTATTTTAGATCATCTTTCAAGGCTATATTTCGCTAGATTTCCGCTTTTCGATTTTGGATCTTTTTTGAATCCTTTTTTATTATATATTGGAATTATTTAGTTATATCATCATTTCTAATTACCAATTATTATCAATCATTATCATACATATAACTTTATCATATCATTTATCATTATTAATATATCATTATTGCAATTGTTTATCATTTTATTCAATTATTTGATTAGTATAATTTTTGCAATATACTAATAACACAACAATAATATAATAACATATAACCACTAATAATTTTATAATAATTATTTATATCATTTTTTATTAGTATTGTTATTCTGTAATATTATTAATATTATTTTTGCAATTAATACATAAATAATAATATATAAATAATATAATAATATATAAATATTAATAAAATAACAATTTTATATATACTTATCTTATAATTATTATTGTTTTATTATCATATAGATTTTTGGCAATGATCTATAATTTTAATAAGTACTAATAATTGAATAACAATGAAATAATAAAATATATGATATATTAAATCTATATTTCTAATAAAATTTTAAATATTCAAATGTTTTCAAAATTCTCTTTTTTCACTTTTATCATCATTTGTTTATTATACATTTTATTATTATCATTATTACCCTAATATGCAATCACCAAGAATCAAAAACTCATTTGAGTATAGTCTCAATTATTTTCGCTAGATTTTGCCCTTTTTTTTTTGGGAATGGTTTCTATACTTTTTTATATTATATAAACCATCAACTTTATATCATCATCATTATATATTATATCTTTTTATAATCATTTATTATTATATCTTCATCATCATTTCATCATTATTGCAATTATTTATCTATTTTTGCAATTGTTCATTATTATTGCAATATTGATTATGATAATATATAATCAATAACAACAATATATAAAGTAATAATTAAAAATATAATAATACGATTTTTATAATTATTTATATATTTTTTAATAATATCGTTATTATTAATATTATTTAAAATTATTTTTGCGATTAATAATAATATAAATATAAATAATGATAAAAAAATAAAAAAAAAATACTAAAAAAAATATTTAACCAGTAATTTTTATTATTAAAACTTAAAATTTTTTTTTATTATTATTTTTTTTTTAT
>NW_023645614.1:0-2500 GCF_015228065.2 Penaeus monodon
TACATGGGATAATACAGAGGCAAGGTCATGGTGATAATCCTGCCCCCTGTCGTAGTGCGGGAACGTAGTAGCAACTTGGAGAGAAAGTGACGCACATTGTATATATTTTGTGTACCGTGTCAAATTGCACCCACTGGAATCAGAAAGTAAGAATTCTAAGAAATAGTAACTCTAGATTTGTCTTGCTCTTACAGTATGCCATTTACAGTTCCAGGAATCCTACTTCGTCCAACGCCCTATCCGCACCATGTATTGAAGACAAATATACAAAGAGAATGGCTGTAAAAAAATAGGATGAATTACGACCTAAATAGCCTATTTACATATACAGCCACTAACATAAGCCTACCGAAAACCTAGATAATTGTGTGTAGAGATCTGAGATAAAAACGTCATTATGGATATATTCATTTTTTCGTGCTTCAGGGCATATACAATATGTTGATGATCCTTCATGAGACAAGCGGTTTGCGTTGACGTCTGCGACCTTGGCGGAATCCTTGACAGTGGCAGTGAAGAACACGTGGAGGAAGGTGGAATTTCAGGAAGGAGTGGGTAAAACAGATAGGAATGTATTACTGTCATGATCATATTTGTCGGTGTTGTGAGGTTCTTAGGTGCAGAATACAGTATTGTATAATTTCTACACAGCGTACTATCGGCGATACGCTTCCTATCTGTAGAAATATTAATTACCGATTATGTGCGATAGAGCACATAAATGCGCCCAGGGGCAGAGATGAGCTACAAGGCGTGACTGGTAAGGTTAGAAATAAGCCTAACATATCCGGAGGTTCGGTCCGTCCATTATTCACATCTTATTTCAAAGAAGTGTATCGTACTTTTACTGATACTAATAGAGTATTTTATGACAAAATAACCTGTTTCATAGGTTGGAGGGAGACAAAGTAAGCTGAATCATAATGATTGTAAATAAACACTTGTGTGTGCATATATCGTTGTATCCGTTACATAATAATTTTGCAGGGAGAGCCAGAGTACACATGAAAACGAGCCCCTTGCATATTTACTTAACATACAGACATACATCAGCCACTCACCTCCATCACCTGAAGCCAAACTGAGCTCGTCGTCGCGGAACAAAGGACCGATCATACCTGTGTCAAAAAAAGTTGTATTAAGACTTTTACCACCACGATATCATACATCACTTTCAGTCAAGAGTTAAAGTGAATGTTAAGAAATATAGTATATATTTTCTGTGGATCTTCATACGAAACATATTGTCTGTTTAAAAAGATCTTTACTAACCTCCTTTAGATGAATGGAAAAGTGCAGAAAGGTCGGTCTGTCGTTGCTGGAGGTCACTACTGGAAAATGGTGCTGTAAACAGAGAAATGTACTACGTTAGGTAGGTACCGTACCTGACATGTCAGTTTTTACTTCTCATTAAGGGAAGAAATTCAACAATGTCAGCCATCTGTAACACATTTATTTCATATTCATAAATCAGAAACGATGTTATTCTTAAAGAAATTCGACAGTTCTCAAGATAACCAAATCTAATGTCATTCTGGCATAAAGTTTAAATAACCTTGATATTAATGAAATATTGGATTTGGTGAAGTTTATCTCAAGTGATGCCAGAAGCTAAATAGCCGACATAGATTGTAGGTTGATCGAAAGCGGCCCATAACACCAGGGAGAAGAGAAACTTGCTCTCTATACAACAGAAACAAAAAGTGCCTGTCTGCGCGGAAGGTACTCCAGCGGGTGGGAGCGTGAGAACAGTTTAGAAGAAGGTACCTGTGTTCTAGATAATCAGACGCTCCTAATTGGACTACTAAAAGACTAGTGGAAGTACACTTCTCCAGAAGAATTGCTCGAAATGCTCTTGATCTTGAGACAGGAGAAAAGTGAATACGTTACTGGGAAATCGACGCTTTTATATCCGTTTCCATTACTACCTCTGTTGTTTTGTGTATATAGTCAATTGTTGCTTTAACTTGTTTTATTTACAAAATTAAATAAAGTAACGGCTGAATCCATGACTCCAGGGAAAACAAACCAAGAAGCTATCAGCCGTATGACGCATGTAACACCGGTATAGAATATAGTGAATACGAGTGTTTATTGGTATATGACCTTATGAAGTAACTTTTTCTGCTACCGTCTGCAGTAACCTTGAATATGACCTCTGAAGACCACAGACGATGACAATGACCTGCTGACCCTCGCGTGGTGTTCCTGTGTTAAAGGAGCACCATGTCTTCACCGCACTCTCAGCATCAAGTCACACGAGACAGTCATCTCCGATTCACGAACTTGAATATATATATATATATATATATATATATATATATATAGATATATATATATATATACACACACACATATATATATTTTATATGTGTGTGTGTGTTGTGTGTGTGTGTGTGTGTGTGTGTGTGTGTGTGTGTGTGTATGTAAAGCACATATGTGCATATGTACATATCACGCACGCACGCACACACACACACACACTCTTGTGTGTGTGTGT
>NW_023645614.1:5000-8046 GCF_015228065.2 Penaeus monodon
CACACACACACACACACACACACACACACACACACGCACACGCACACGCACACGCACACACCACACAAGAGTGTGTGTGTGTGTGTGAGTGCGTGAGTGAATATGTACATATGCACATATGTGCGTACAAACACACACACACACACACACACACACACACACACACACCACACACACACACACATATATATATATATATGTGTGTGTGTATATATATATATATATATATATATATATATATATATATATATATATATATATTCAAGTTCGTGAATCGGAGATGACTGTCTCGTGTGACTTGATGCTGAGAGTGCGGTGAAGACATGGTGCTCCTTTAACCACAGGAACACCACGCGAGGGTCAGCAGGTCATTGTCATCGTCTGTGGTCTTCAGAGGTCATATTCAGGTTACTGCAGACGGTAGCAGATAAAGTTACTTCATAAGGTCATATACCAATAAACACACGTATTCACTATATAATATACCGGTGTTACAAGCGTCAAACGGCCGATAGCTTCTTGGTTTGTTTTCCAGGAGACATGGATTCAGCCGTTACTTTATTTAATTTTGTAAATAAAACAAGTTAAAGCAACAATTGACTATATACACAAAACAACAGAGGTAGTAATGGAAACGGATATAAAAGCGTCGATTTACCAGTAACGTATTCACTTTTCTCCTGTCTCAAGATCAAGAGCATTTCGAGCAATTCTTCTGGAGAAGTGTACTTCCACTAGTCTTTTAGTAGTCCAATTAGGAGCGTCTGATTATCTAGAACACAGGTACCTTCTTCTAAACTGTTCTCACGCTCCCACCCGCTGGAGTACCTTCCGCGCCAGACAGGCAACTTTTTTGTTCTGTTGTATAGAGAGCAAGTTTCTCTTCTCCCTGGTGTTATGGGCCGCTTTCGATCAACCTACAATCTATGTCGGCTATTTAGCTTCTGGCATCACTTGAGATAAACTTCACCAAATCCAATATTTCATTAATATCAAGGTTATTTAAACTTTATGCCAGAATGACATTAGATTTGGTATCTTGAGAACTGTCGAATTTCTTTAAGAATAACATCGTTTCTGATTTATGAATATGAAATAAATGTGTTACAGATGGCTGACATTGTTGAATTTCTTCCCTTAATGAGAATAAAAACAGACATGTCAAGTACAGTACCTACCTAACGTAGTACATATCTCTGTTTACAGCACAAATTTCCAGTAGTGACCTCCAGCAACGACAGACCGACCTTTCTGCACTTTTCCATTCATCTAAAGGAGGTTAGTAAAGATCTTTTTAAACAGACAATATGTTTCGTATGAAGATCCACAGAAAATATATACTATATTTCTTAACATTCACTTTAACTCTTGACTGAAAGTGATGTATGATATCGTGGTGGTAAAAGTCTTAATACAACTTTTTTTGACACAGGTATGATCGTTCCTTTGTTCCGCGACGACGAGCTCAGTTTGGCTTCAGGTGATGGAGGTGAGTGGCTGATGTATGTCTGTATGTTAAGTAAATATGCAAGAGCTCGTTTTCATGTGTACTCTGGCTCTCCCTGCAAAATTATTATGTAACGGATACAACGATATATGCACACACAAGTGTTTATTTACAATCATTATGATTCAGCTTACTTTGTCTCCCTCCAACCTATGAAACAGGTTATTTTGTCATAAAATACTCTATTAGTATCAGTAAAAGTACGATACACTTCTTTGAAATAAGATGTGAATAATGGACGGACCGAACCTCCGGATATGTTAGGCTTATTTCTAACCTTACCAGTCACGCCTTGTAGCTCATCTCTGCCCCTGGGCGCATTTATGTGCTCTATCGCACATAATCGGTATATTAATATTTCTACAGATAGGAAGCGTATCGCCGATAGTACAGCTGTGTAGAAATTATACAATACTGTATTCTGTACCTAAGAACACTCACAACACCGACAAATATGATCATGACAGTAATACATTCCTATCCTGTTTTACCCACTCCTTCCTGAAATTCCACCTTCCTCCCACGTGTTCTTCACTGCCACTGTCAAGGATTCCGCCAAGGTCGCAGACGTCAACGCAAACCGCTTGTCTCATGAAGGATCATCAACATATTGTATATGCCCTGAAGCACGAAAAAATGAATATATCCATAATGACGTTGTATCTCAGATCTCTACACACAATTATCTAGGTTTTCGGTAGGCTTATGTTAGTGGCTGTATATGTAAATAGGCTATTTAGGTCGTAATTCATCCTATTTTTTTACAGCCATTCTCTTTGTATATTTGTCTTCAATACATGGTGCGGATAGGGCGTTGGACGAAGTAGGATTCCTGGAACTGTAAATGGCATACTGTAAGAGCAAGACAAATCTAGAGTTACTATTTCTTAGAATTCTTACTTTCTGATTCCAGTGGGTGTCAATTTGACACGGTACACAATATATGATACAATGTGCGTCCTCTTTCTCTCCCAAGGTTGCTACTACCAGTTCCATGCACTACGACGAGGGGGACAGGATTATCACCAATGAACCTTGCCTCAACTGTACTTGCCATAACTCTATCTATGTGGCTACTTGAAGGTAAGAGGCTTTTTCCTAAATCTGTTTATACTAGATTAGTTAGCGATATTTTTTGTATTGTACCGTGAAAAAAAGCGAAAGACCTGTTTCAGAAATAAAGAGTCTCAGCTGTAAAATGCATGACGAGATATCCTTGTCTCAATCTATATATAGTCTCCATTAGGTATGTCCTTCAGAAATAAAGAGCAAGACTGTAAATGATTGAGAAACGCCAATCATATATACTCATTAGTATCCATCAGCAAGCCTATCGGACAGACTGTACTGTTGAGAACGACCGATCAGTGCTGCCCTGTGATCACTGTCCTCAAGGTAGTTATTCAACATTCTATCCGAATACGAGTATTTTTTCTCTTTAAGATTCCGAGTACTAATACTTGTAGCTATAATCATTCATAATTGTTATTATTCTGATTGTGTGTGTGTCCACGAGATTTTAGAATTAGTTCTTGGTTG
>NW_023645615.1:2500-8046 GCF_015228065.2 Penaeus monodon
TGAGTACACTTAAATTCCAGTCTAAACTTTAAAAAACTATTTTAAACCCCGAAAGGTTTTTCAAGAGTGTTGATTGTTGTTTAGTTTGTTCTTTGATTTTAAAATTTCCATTTTCAGGATTGATTTTTATCTTCGGATCATTCTGTACGTTTTTTTTTTCATTACGATTTTTGGTATCCCAATCCCCTTTTTTTTACTCCAAAGATTTTTATGGGTTTTTTCCCTGATCAAATTGTTTTATTACAGTAAAACATTAACTTTTTTTTATTGTCAGAGAAAGTTTTCCTTGTTTTTAAAAGTTCCCCTTTAGCCAAATTAGGGACCAAACCCCAATCCCTTGTCATCACAAAAATTTTTTTAGGGTTTTTTCAAAAAACCCTTCCAGTTCATCACCCTTCCCCCTGAAACTTTAAAAGTTTAAAGCATCCATTTTAGAAAAAAAGGATTATTACTTGCCATGATCTTATACCCAAATACCCTGTGTTGTTAAAAAAGCTGGGGGAGAGTGGGATAAGTGCCATACAAAATAAAAGAGGGGAGAAAAGAGTGGGCCCGGGAAGTTTCCCCCATGTCGTTTAAAAATTAGAATACGTTTCGGGGCTGAGAGTAAGATTCGTCTCCCATAATCCCAAATGCTGTTTCGAAAAAAGGTTGATTAAGACAGGAGAGATTTAAAATTTCTAAGGATTTTAAGATCCAAGGGGTGAAAAAAGGTTTTTTTATAGTCGACCCAAGCGGGAAAAATTTTAAAGATTTTGTGTTTAGTTTTGAGCATTTCGAGAATCATTTTTTTTAGGGAGCTTTTAATTTTTTACATGGGATGTTTCCTCCGCAAAAACCCTTTTTGTTCTTTGGGGGGAAAAATATTTTTCTTCCATGGCATGTAGTTTCTTTCATTTAAGTTTAAAGGGAAGTAATTTAAAAGGAAAAGTGAAAGAATGTAATGGGCCCTTGTTAAATTTTTTTTTTTTTCCCTTTAATTTTAAGAAAAAGGGGATAAGTACCCTTAAACAAAAACCTTTTAAGTGTTAATTTTAGGTTTATCATAATTAATTTTAAAAATTGGGATCCTAATTTGGCATGCCCCCAAAGAAAGGCAGTAACCCAAAAAATTTGGAAATTGGTCCCCCAGGGGATTTCCATTTAGGGGACTTTCCCCTAGTGCGCTTTGGATTTCATCGGGTTTTTTTTTTTTTTTTTTTTTTTACAGGGGAAATATTTTTATTATTATTTTTAAATTATTAATTATTATTATATTAGTTGCTGTAATTATTTTTGGGGTTTTTTGTTGTTGTTATTAGTAGTAGTAGTATTTTATTGTTAGTAGTTTTTATCCATTTATTTATTTATTTTACTATTTTTATCATTATTATTATTATTATTATTATTATTATTTTATATTATTATTATTATTTTAAATTTTACTTTATTACATTATTATTATTTTATTATTTTTTTATTTTTATATTTTTTATTTTAAATTATCATTATTTTACTTTTATTATCATTATTATTATTTTTTTATATTATCAAAATTATTATTTATTATTTTTAATTATTATTATTGATTTTTTATTTTTCTAATATTTTTCCCCAATTATTTTAAAATTTTTGGGTTTTTGGTTATTATATTATTATTTTTAAAATTATTATTTTGTTGTTGTTGTTGTTGTTGTTTTTGTGGTTGTTTTGTTTTGTTGTATTTTTATTATCATTATTATTATTATTTTTAAATTTTATTATTATTATTATTTCCATGTTTTTTGTTTTTGTTTTTATTTTTAATCATTATTATTTATCATTGTATAATTTTTAAATTTTTTATATCTTTAATTATCATTTCATTTCATTATCTTTCATCATAATCATAACATAATCATCATCATCATCATCATCATCATAAATACCCATCATCATCATAACAAAATCATCATATATCATTTCTTTAATCTTTAATTAATATCACCTTTTATTATTATCCCTTTCATCATCATCTTTCATCTTTCTTTCATCACCCATCATCTTTCATCATCATCCCCATCATCATAATCATAATAAATAATCATCAAAACTTTAATCACCCTTTAATTAATTACTATCAGAGTCCCCCTTTATAATCATTACATTTAGGTCTTACGGGGTTCATTATCATTTTTTTATTGTGCTATCGGTGTTATAGTGTCTAGTGGTTTCCCTATTTAAGCAAGGTATCTTTGAGACGAATTAGCACAAAATGCTCTCTCTTTCCCCTTTCTTTCTCTCCTCTCCTATCTCTCTCCCCCTCTCTCCCCTCTCTCTCTCTCTCTCTCTCTCTCTCTCTCTCTTCTCTCTCCCCCTCTTCTTTTCTCCTATATTGCGCTTTTTTTTCTTTCAAATGCCGCCCCTCCATTTTGTTAACCCTAGTGTAACCTTTCATTTTTTACATAGGGATGTAACGAACAGTGAGTATCGCCTTAACATTTCCCTTTTTTTTTCTTTTTGCCCCGAGACCTTTCCCAGCGAGGGCAAGGCCCAAACGACGCCAAACCTGTACCATCGGCCCAAAAATCACAAAAAAGGTGCCCCCAAAAATCGTCAAAAGTTCCCCTTTACCAACTGCGAGGCACGGGGCCAGCTGACCCCCAAGAGCCCGGGTCATGTTCCCTCAGCAACGGCTCTGGCGCTTTCCCGAAAAGGTTAAGAAGAGCGACGGCACCGAAGGGGGGGCGCATGAGGGGGGCAATTCGGGAAAAAACGGCTCCCGGCAGCAGGGCGCCCGGGACGCCTAAAGGGCATTCACGGGGGGATTCCTCCCTCAAGTGACAGCGGGAAAAACGGTGGGGCTCAGCAAAAAGGCAGGGAGAGTGAAAATTTCCAAAAAGGTGATGAATATATCCCAACAAATACCCGGGATATATACAAAAAATTTTATATATATTTTATATATATATATTTTAATATATATATTATTAATATTTTATATATATATATATATATATATTTTTTTTTTTTTTTTTTTTTTTTTTTTTTTTTTTTTTTTTTTTTTTTTTGGTGTGTGGGGTGTGTGTGTGTGTTGGGGTTTTGTGTGTGTGTGTGTTGTGTGTGTGTTGTGTGGGTGTGGTGTTTTGTGAGTGTGTGTGTGTGTGTGTGTGTGGTGGTGTGTGGTGTGTGTGTGTGTGTGTGTTTTGTTGGTGTGTGTGTTTCATTTTGGAAAAGAATATCTTAGATTTTTCTGTGTATTTGACCATCGTACATCTGGTCAATATGCAAGAAAAAAAACTGTAGCAAGCACAAGTAGACAACAATTCCCCCAAAAAAAAAAAACGCGAAAATCACTGCAGGGAGGCTTGCCCTTTCCAAAAACCGTGATTTCCTTTCCGAAAATGCAATCTTTAAAATCATATGCTATTATAAAGATAAAAAAAAGGTTTCACTGCCCCACCATAGCAGCCCAAAAATATTTCTCCCACAAGCTTTAACCATAAAAAGACTAAAGATTTCTTCCCCGTCGGTTTTTTACTTTATTTATATATATATTTTAAAATAATATCTATATATATAAGAAAATTTTATACTATATTAATATTATATATAAATATTTTTTTTTTTTTTTTGTTTTTTTTTTTTTTTTTTTTTTTTTTTTTTTTTTTTTAGGGAGAGGGGGAACACAAGACAATGTTTCAGGCCCCAGCCCCATATGTGTGTGGTGCTTTTCTAGAGACAAATAGATAGGGTTTCACACAAATATATATAAATACACACGCACACCCCACAACCCCCACGCGCGGGGCACACACACACACCCAAACAAACCAAAATATATATATTATATAAAATATATTATATTTTTTAAATATATTATATTATATATGTATTATAATAAAATTTTATATATAATAAAATAATATATATATATATATGTATGTGTATTAAAAATATATATATATATATATATTTTATTATATATATAATATATAATGGGATGTATTTAAAGTATATATATATTGGGTTTTATAATATATAATATATATATAATATTATTTTATACATAATATATATTATAAAAATTTTATAATATATATATTTATATTATATATATTAAAATTTAAAATATTAAAAATAACACAAACAATTTCACACACCACACACAAACACACAATAAATATAATATATTATATAATATTATATATATAAATATATATTATATATAAAATATATTGTATATATATATATAATTATATATAATATATATTATAGGTATTAATAATATAAATAATTTGATTTAGGAATTAAAAAAAAAAATATATATATATATATATGTAGTATGTATGTATGGGAATATTTTATATATTTTATATATTATATATTATTTTTATATATATAATAAAATTATATAAATAATTATATATATTAAATTTTAATGTAAGTATGTTTTGTATGAAATATATTATTAATATATATTACATATAAATTTTTATAAAATATATAATATATATATATAAAAATTTTATAATTTTAATATATAAAGTGTGTATATATTATATACATATATATTTTATTTATGTATGTATGTATATCATAAATCTAGTTATATTAATATTAATATATATATATATATAAATAAAAATTTTTATATATATATATATATATTTTTTTTTTTTTTTTTTTTTTTTTTTTTTTTTTTTTTTTTTTTTTTTTTTTTTTTTTTTTACGGTTTGGGGAAAAGTCTGAGCCCCCGTGGTAAAAGGCATGATACTTAATTTTAGTTTTCATGTTGTGATGAATTTGGGTGAGTACGTGGTAGGGGCCCCAGTTCCCCCCGTATATATAAAATATATATAATAATATACTATTAATATATATATATATATATAATATATATGGATGTATATATGTATATATATACATATGTACACAAAACCACACAACACCCCACACAACACACAACCCCACACACACACACAACCCCACACACACACACACACACAAAACACACACACACTACACCTTTCAATGGCCCCTATCAAAATGAAGATGGCTTGTTTGATGTGATGGAAAAAAGTCCCAAAGGGTAGTTGGGGTCAATATTGTTCCAACCCATCCCCCCAAAAAAAAATACACTCATACATATGTATATAATTTTAAAATATAAAATAATATATATATATAATATAAAATTTTTATTTTATATATAATATATATATAATATATTTTTTTCAAGTGTCTCACAAGGACGTTGGCGATCAGGATTTCCCTCTTTTTTTCTTTTTTGGGCTTTAAAAATTTTCGTTTCCCCTTTTAATCGTCCATCTATTTATGCTTGCGTGTAGGTTAGTCTTTTTCGCCCCCCCCGTTCGTTTTTCCATCGATCTTGCCTATTCCTTTTGCATTACGTGTCCAAAAAATTTCCCAACCCCCCCCCCCCCTTTCGGGGTGTTTTTCAGAAGAAAACGCTTTGGGTTCCCCGCTCCTCCCGCACTTTTGGGTTTTACATTTTTTCTGTCCAAAATATTCTCATCATTTCCTGAGAAATCAATTTTCGCCGATTCAATTGTTTTCCATAAACC
>NW_023645616.1:0-8045 GCF_015228065.2 Penaeus monodon
TTGAAATACTTAACAAGGTTTAATGTGGTTTTTCTCAAATTTGAAACTGAACACTGAGATAAAATATGAATGTCTTCTTCGGACAAAGAAGCGGCTTTAAATGAATAAGTCTCAAACTGAATATGATGATACATCTAGGATTTGAACGAAGATCTAAAAATATCTTTGAAATAATCCAACGCGCAAACGGATGGAATGTCTGAGGCGTTAATCGCGTTTCGTACTTTCGCTGAGGTCAGCTCTAAACGTGTTTCAGCCGCGTTTACGCATTTATTGCCGAAAGCAGGGTCATCTCTAGACATTCCCCCTTTGAATAATCATAGATTCAACATTCTCCGAGAAATCTTCAACCGGAATGGACGAGCCATCAAATTCTGTACGATATTGAGTCTGAGGGGGTTTGAAACGTCATGTTTGAGAAGGGGGTGGGAAGGGGTCAAGGGTGGAATTAGCAGTTGAGGGGTAATGGGGGAAGTCAGAGATGATCGGGAAACGGGGCGGGAGGGAGAATGCGAAGTTAAAATTATCCAACCCGAAGAAAATTTCGCTAGTTTCTTGAGATTCCTGAATATTTTACAGTTCGTAATTCACTCATGAATAGACGCGAGAAAGAGATTTGGTCACTTCACAATGTAGAGGAATGAGAACGAAAAAAGAAAAGTGGGTAACACAAGGCACAACACGAGGGTGGGAAAAAAATTAAAATAAGAAAATGACACGAGGGATATTGACCTTAGCCGGCACTAACCTTCATAATCGATGTCTTGGACCTTTTCCCAACTTGATGCACTGTTGCTGTGAAAGACACTGAAAAATATTCGCGATGGTGGTACGTTATTGTACCAATTATTGCGAAAAAAAACGTGAGGTTCTTATCTTGCGCTGCCACCAGATTATGTGATGGGTATAAGATTACTCTAATATCCACACATAGAGAAATAAAAGGTTGGTGTCAAACACAGCAGCTGATACGATAACAATATTTTATAATTTCCAATAATCACAGTATATAGACACAACATATATATATGAGACAAGAAATGACTCTGGAAATAAGATCAAGATTAGCACTAGTCACAGTAAATAGACAGGATATGATATATGACAAGAAATGACTCTGGAAATAAAGATCAATATTAACACTGGTACACAATTCGTGGGTGCAGATAATGAAGGTTGCTGTGAGCAGTCGAGGTCGGTAGTAGACCAAGTGTGCTTGCTTGCTTGCTGCTTGCTTTAGATTTTCGAAGTTCTGGCTTCGCCCGGGCCTTTCACTTATGGCCGGCCTGTGTCAGCTTTTTATGGCTGTCTCATTTGTTGGTCTGACACTACGGTGCTTACCGTGGCGGTGGGATTGCCAGCAGGCGCTCCTGTAGCCGTGGTGTAAGCATCTCGCATAATCTCTTTACCAGCACGACGGCTGTGTTCTGTGGGGTTTGTCCCTTAGGAATTGCGTGTGCACGCAATCTCCAAGTAGTGTACCAGTGTGGCGTTCGGCTCGCCGCAATGCATGCAACACCTCTCTTCACGTTCTATGGTTTGTATAATCTGCCATGCACAGTGGTAACCCTAGGCGCATTCTGTGCAGAATGACTTTGGTACCTCTGTTGTTTATTCAGAGAGTGCCAGTGGTTCATAGCCTGTGGCATCTGAGTACCAGCTGGCCGGGGGGGAAATTTATTCGTTTCCTCTCTGTGAAGCTGCAGGAGGAAGGATTTGGGCCGCCACGTACACTTCCTCCTAAGTAAATTTTCGGCTCTGATGTATTATCATGGGATTTGGGGCATCCCCCGGCCGATTTCGGCTAATCTGTAAAGCAAGCTCATTGCCTCTGATCCCTATATGGCTGGGAACCCAGTTTATGATAATTCTTCTACCCTGAGCAAGCATCCTTTGTGCTTTTGTGCTGATGGTTGTCAGGAGGAGATGTTGTCAGTGGAGTGAGCGCTGCTGAAGACAGTCGACGGCTCCTTTGGAGTCTGGTTGTGTATGACCACGGTCCTTCCCTCACGGACGCGTGATCAGTGCTCCCATGATAGCAAACGGCCTCTGCCTGTAGCGAGGAGGCGTTGTCTGTTACCCTCATGAATATTGTGGCATCCCTTGCTGCGAAGCCGGCGCCTGCAGTGTGGGTCAAGGGATCGAACGATCCGTCGTGTAATATGTTTGGCTCCTCCGGAGGGTGATGGATGCAATGACCCCCTGGGTTTCTCCTTTAGGCTAGGCGTACAATATTCACTCTTTTTGCTGCCAGTCTCATGACCGAGAACTCTATCGAGGTTGTGCCCACGGCGGAGCTTCGACAAATCAGGGTTTTTGGGGAGTCCATGCCCCCTTTGGGCCCGGGGGCGGTTCTTTTAGCTGATGGCGTAAAAAGCACCCTGGCTGTGTGAGACAGCCAGGAGTTGTTTGCAAAGAGCTCGTTATCTTGTTCTAGGCTCTGACTATTTTTTGTCTAGGCTTGTGTTCCTGGGAGCCTGGATGACCTTTGATAAGAATTGGGCTGCCGTTAGATCAATTCGTGAGGCCAAGGGGAAAAGGTTTGTCTCCACTAGGAGGTTGAGGACCTTCGCCCACCTTGGGGCACCCAGAATGACCCTGGGGGCTTCGTTTTGGACTGTCTCCAATCGGTCTATATTTTCTCTTGATGCCAATCAGAGCGAGGGAGGCATAGTCTACAATGGGCCTGACAGCATGTACGTAGAATGATCTTAGTACTCTGTGTCTGGCCCCTATGCGTCTTCCACTCATTGCTCTCATGACAGACAGTCTTGCCTTTGTTCGGTCAAGCAGGTACTGGACCTCTGGCGGAAGGAGAGGGTCCGGTCTATCCTTACCCCAAGGTACAGGTATTCCTGAACCCACTCCAAGTCCATTCCTGGATTTTCAGACATGTGCCTTGAACTCTCTGTCTCAGAGCCATGGCTTTGGATTTGGCTGCAGAGATCTTTAGTCCTGTCCTGCAACACTCCTCGGATACCAAGTCCAGACACGCTGGGCTTTGTTTAGGCAGTGTGCTCCAGTGGAGATGATAGCAAGATCGTCTGCATAGGAGATGATCTTGCACCCCACTGGGAGTTTATGTTGAGGATACAGGACATTAGTGTGTTAAAAAAGGGCTGGATTGAGAACCTCACCCTGTGGCGTTCCATTTTCTAGTGGCATGTGCTGTGATAGGTGACCTTGGAATTTGACTCTGGCTGTTCTATTCCTAAAGTAGTCACCTATCCAAGCCAAGAGCTTACCTCTGATTCCTTTTTGGATCAGGCTCTCCTGAATGGCAAGAGGACTTGCCAATTCGAAAGCCTTCTCCAGGTCAAGGAATACTGCCACAGATGCGCCCGTGTTTATTGTGCTCAAGAGCGTGGCTATGCTGTGCGCTGTGCTCATGCCCCTGGTGAACCCATGGAGGTGTTCGTGTGGGGCTCCCATTTTCCATTGGAGCCGGTTCAGTACCATCCTCTCGGCAGTACCAAGTGTGTCTTTGCAACCGTCTTTATAACTCGGGTCGGCTCGCTAGGCGGGGCGATGACCCGTCTTACAGGAAAATAGGTGTGGCTGATCCAAGTGTCAGCTTAGGTCGCTATTTCCTGATTGGCTGGCTGCGGATCGTCGCAATTCATAGGTCCGCCCTTCGATCGGCCTTTGACGGGGTGATTTCCTATGATGCGGAAATGACCACATTCTCCAGAAAGGTCAAAGTCGCTGGGTACTGCCTGGGACGCGTCTTGTCGACCCTGGGTGATGATACGAAACTCGGTAGTTAAGAAGGTCACATCTGTGTATTGTAAATGATATATATTTCTCAGGTCAGACGTTTGCGTGTTACTCTATAATATATTATCATATATGATATATACATATATGTATTATACTATATATAATAATATATATATATATATATATATATATATATATAGATATATATATATATATATATATATTATTATATATAGTGTGTGTGTGTGTGTGTGTGTGTGTGTGTGTGTGTGTGTGTGTGTGTAGTGGTGAGTGAGTGTGTGTGTAATGTGTGTGTGTGTGTATGTGTGTGTATGCGCGTGTGTGTGACTGGTTTGATATTTATATATTTCATTAAACATATTCATACAAAATCTTATTCTCACTGAAAATAAACAGAAATTCCCTAGAAAGCTAATTTCCCCTTGACAATCCTGTGGTTACCCTTTATTCCCAAAATAGGAGGCAAATTCCCAAAAGCGAGAGCAATAATCAGCTGGCAGAATTATCGTGCCTTTGTCACCTTGTACCATGTCACGTGACTATTCTCTCGTGACGTCACACGTAAACATACATGAGGGAATGTTTGAAACTTTCATGGATCTGCACGTCCTGCGCCTGCATTTTGACAGCTAATGTTTTCTTTGCGATGACTAAAAAATGCGGAAAGACTGCATATCAGTGGAGTAAAAAAGGTAATAAAGGGCGTCTGTATGGCACCGGTGTAAGTAAGCGTGCAATAGGAATTTGAGCTGTATTTTGTAAGTTTTCCAGCGAATTTATGTGGCAGATGATTAACACTGGACCTGATTTTGGTACAAAACTTGGATGTAGAAGTTAAAGCTCTGAACAAAGATTTTACTTGTAAGTTCTAGGATAAAATGCAAAGGCAGAAAACTTGGTGATTTGGATAAAAGGGAAATTCTTGAACTTGACCATGTCAGCCTAATTTTTAAATACCGTGAATGAGTGGCCTCAGTACCTTTGGCACTCTAGTAAGGGCCAGCAAGCATTCATCACATATGTATAGCAAACTTGGCTGGTTCCTTGTTTAATGACAAATTCCAGTGGTAATCTACAAACTGGTAATGAATTGGAGTACATTTCCATTTGGATCATGATGATATTGGTATTGGTGGATTCCTTTCACCCTCTACTCCCTAAATATGTACATTTGCTGAAGAACCTCAGGCTCCCCTTTCTGTCTCCGATAGCAGTGGAGGCGTGGAAGGTCCCAGGGAAATTGTGGGGTAAAGTCAGTAAGATACACAGAATCAGTCACTATTTTTGCTTCATTTTAATTTTTTTCTCATAATAACATTATTGTAGTCTATTCAAAATAGATGATATTTGCTGAGTAATTCATGAACCTTGAGCTGAGATCATGACCCTTTGCATCATAAGATGCAAAAGGGCATGATCTCAGCTCAAGGTTCATGAATTACTCAGCAAATATCTGATGCTGTGTATCTTCTGACTTTTCCCCACAATTTCCCTGGGACCTTCCCCGCCTCCACTGCTATCGGAGACAAGAATGTGGGAGCCTGGGGTTCTTTAGCAAATGTGGTACATATTTAGGTAGTAGAGGGTGAAAGGAATCCACCAATATCATCATGATCCAAATGGAAATGTACTTTAAATATTTACCAGTTTTTAGATTACCATGGGGTTTGTCATTAAACAAGGAACCAGCCAAGTTTGCTATACATACGTGATGAATGCTTGCTGGCCCTTACTAGAGTGAAAAGGTACTGAGGCCACGTATTCACGGTATTAATATTAGGCTGACATGGTCAAGTTAAAGAATTTCCCTTTATCCAAATCACCAAGTTTTCTGCCTTTACATTTTATCATAGAACTTACAAGTAAAACTTTGGAAAATTTATCGTGCATGTCAACCAAGAGTACAGTAAATTAAGTGTAGGGAAATGGTTACCTTGACAAAACTGAGACCCTTTTCATCTATGGCAAAAGGTGTGCAAATCGAAAATAAGGGAGATATAGGACAGAGAAGAGTGAAGATCGCCCCTTCATTTTCTAAGTCCCTTCCATGTTTACTTCGCGAGAATCAAAAAAAAATGTGACGCCAAGTAGTCCTTAATTGCTAGCGCTCTGAGAACGAATATTTTGTATTATCAGCGACCGTTTTTTGAATTATGTATGTAATGCTTTCTTTTCCTTTTTGTTCTTCATTACGTTTTTTGGTAAGTATTATGCTATTCTGTCCCTTAACCGTGTGCGCCTGCGCGTTTTGCACCGGGAGATTTGAAAAGCCAGCAGCGCCAATACGTCGTGAAACCCCGGTGAGCAATGTTTTATTTGAGTGCTGCGTCTACTCTGGGTCATTTTTAAAGCCCCTTTTTTGGATATACTGGACAAATAGACATTCGTTTCTATCACAGCCTGATATTTGAACCATCCAGTGCCGCAAATGTGATAAAAGTGATTAGAAACAAAGCAAATGTGACCATAGCCGGAAGCAAAGAAAAGTTCAGTGTTTTGCTATGTAAAAGGTATGTGGTTTTACCCTGGGGGCCCAGGGGGCCTAGCACCCTGGCTAGGTGTAAATATTACCACGGGGGGCCAAGGGGCGAAGCCCCTGTAGGCGCATAAATTAAACCCCCGGGGGTCCAGGGGGCGTAGCCCCCTGGCTAGGGTGAATTAATACCAGGGGGTCCAGGGGCGTGGCCCCTGGCTAGGCGCATATATTAACACGGGGTCCAGGGGGCAGAGCCCCCCGGGTAGGGAATATATAGATCGTAGTGTATAAATTCCACAGGATTAAGGTTTGGTTGGTTTATTGGTTAGGACACATTGTACGATTACCACGGGGGATCTGGGTTATGTGAAATCCCGTAGATTTTTTTCCGAACGATGGGTTTGGTTCCGTAGAGTTTTCGAAAATTGGCGCGTCGGTGCGTAGAGTTTGAAAGATGGCGGCGACGTCCATAGAGTTTCATTGTCCGATTTTAAGCGTTTTTTGTGCTTGTTTTACACATTTCTGTTCGCTTTTCTTATTTCAGCTTGTTTTCCCCCACAATTTCCCTGATCTACTTCATGCCCCCCTGCTATCGGGACTTATCAAATCACATCAAGATTGTCGGCTGGAGAATGCTACTGAAATATCATCAGGTTCGTTGTCATTCACGAAAAACAATCTGATGATATAAATTTGTCTGGGAAGACCGGTTGTCCATTTTCGATAAATTAACCAAATCTTTGTTCAGGCTTAACTTCTACATCCAAGTTTTGTACCAAAATCAGAGTCGTGTTGATCATCTGCCACATAAATTTCGCTGGAAAACTTACAAAATAAAGCTCAAATTCCTATTGCACGCTTACTTAACACGGGCCAATACAGACGCCCTTTATTACCTTTTTACTCCACAATATGCAGTCATTCCGCATTTTTTATTCATCGCAAAGAAAACATAGCTGTCAAATGCAGGCGTAGGACGTGCAGCTTCATGAAAGTTTCAACATTCCTCATGTATGTTTATGTGTGACGTCTCGAGAGAATAGTCACGTGACATGGGCAAGGTGGGCAAAGGGACGATAATTCTGCCAGCTGATTATCCTTTTGGGAATTTGCCTCTATTTCGGAAAAATAGAGTAAAGGGGGAATTAGCTTTCTAGGGAAGTTCTGTGTATTTTCAGTGAGAATAAGATTTTTCATGAATGTATTTAATGAAATATCATATAAATATCAAACCAGTCTCCCCCAATCCCTTGCCCATTGTTTCGTGGGGGGGCTTAGGAGGCGGAGGGGCTGGGACCCAATGATGGGGAACTCCCCAACCTTGGGACTGAGCCCTCGACTCAACTAATTTTGCATGGTCTTTATTTCCTTCCCACCCTTTTTGTTTCTGTCCCTTCACCAAAACCCCTTTTGCTATCCACCTCCTAAAGGCGTGCTGAAGGATGAAAGGCTGACTTTGTGCCAGTCCTGAACGGCCTGAGGGGGCCATGGGCACGGTATTCCCCTGACTTAGTATTAGCCCCTTACCCCCCAAGGGGGACCCTGAGGGGTGGACCCTTTTTATCCCCAAATAATCCAGGCTTACCATGGCCCGTAATGAAAACTTATCCCCACTATTAGGGGCAATGAGGCTTGCCCTTTATCAAATAGCCCCAACGATTTAAACCCACCCGATTCCGACCCAGGCTCTCCTTTGACCACGGCTCGAACACTGCAACAACTACCCCCCATCAATGCCTACCAATACAGTAGCCAACAAAACCCCTTAGAAAATTTCACTCCCGCACGCTCAATTAACACTTACCCCCACAACTCCAACATCAACACC
>NW_023645617.1:0-8044 GCF_015228065.2 Penaeus monodon
GGTGTGTGTTGGTGTGTATGTGGTTGTGGTGTGGTGTGTGGTGTGTACGTTGTGGGTGTATGGTGTTGGTGATGTGGGTATGTGATGTGTGTGTGTGATTGTGATGTTGGTGTGTGTGGTGTGTGTGGTGTTTGTGTATATGGTGTGGTGTGGTGTATGTGTGGTGTGTTTGGTGTGTGTGTGTGTGTGTTGTGTTTGTGTGTGTGTTGTGTGTGTTGTGTGTGTGTGTGTGTGTGTGGTGTGTGGTGGTGTGTGTCTAGTGTGTATGTGTGTGTGTCTAGTGTGGTGTGTGTTGTGTGTGTGTCTAGTGTGTGTGTGTGTCATGTGTGTTGGTGTGCTAGTGTGTGTGTGTGTGAGTGTGGTGTGTTAGTGTTGTATGTGTGTGTGTGTATGTGTGTGTGTGTTGTGTGTTGTGTGTGTGTGTGTGTGTGTGTGTGTGTGTGTGTGTGTGTGTGTGTGTGTGTTGTGTGTGTTGTGTGTGTGTGTGTGTGTGTGTGAGTGCGTGTGTGTGTGTCCATGCACATTCTAATACAATCAATTCAGAAATTTAAAAAGATTTCTATTCACTGGGAGCAACTAATGATAAAAAATTATAATTCTCAATTTTATTCATACATTAATAAGCTTTATAAAACAAAATATATCTAAACAAACATGACCATATATTTTTATCTCCAAAAAATAAACTACATAAATTCATAAAGTTTTTTTTTTTATCAAACACAAATCTTTCATCCCTAATTGACAAAAAATGTATGTAAGAGATTTTATTCCATGGAAAATTAACTAAACAGTTTGATTTAATTCTGACATTCATTTTCTCCATACAATCTATAAAATTGATAAAACATTCATTTCCTGAATAATTATAGTTAGTATTACAATTAGGTTTATGAAGAAATGATATACCCATATCAATTTGCTCAGGAATCTTTCTTTCTGGGGGAAGGAACTAAAGCAGGATTCAATTATTATTTTTAATGATTATTACTACACCATTGTCAACACTATCATATAAAAAAGTAATGCAAATAGTAACAAGTATTACTATTAATAATATCATTGATAGTTATGATTTGTATACAAATATACTAATTTACATATAAAATCTCACTTGAGCCAATCAATTTCTCTGAGCTTTTCACATTTCAGACGATCAGGAATATACTGTACTAAATCTAAAATTAGAAATGCAACTCTCATCACACTAAACTTTACCTTTCTCATATTAGATACATCCTACTTTACAATATATACAGGAATGTATAAAACATAAATGCACAAATAATGGTCCTCAAATTGTTCCTTATTTAGGCTAATATAAAGTCATCTAATAGCAGTTGATGTCGTAGTAATCCTGTTAAAATGAATTCAGTCCCTAAAACTGGAATCTGTAGTTTCTTGAATGCACCCCACTGATTTTTATCTTCTGGGCATGAAATTATTCTTATCTCTGGAGAATAACTCTTTGGTGGAACATCTATGTATACTCCACCAGAGCATACAATTATTTCTGAGGATAGAAAATGTGTAAATGTTATTATTATCTTAGTATTACTGTATAAATATAATCTATTACCAGTTTTTGATATTAAAAGTTATGCAATGAAGAAGAGAAAGAAGGGCTGTGCACTAGTAGTCACACCAAACACAAACCTCTAAGCATGTATGAGTAAAAGTAGGGTGTAATCAAAAACTTTATCAATAATATTACTGAAAATTAGTTTGGAAGATTCCTTTATGTAATTTGAACTTTCTAAGCAATTCTGTACCGAATTACCAGAAGCAATATCGAATAGAAACACCATTTATTAGCATCGTACCCTATTTTTTAAAATAATATCTTATGTACTTTCCTTTATATTACCTAATATCTATAATTTCATGTTATATCAATTACATACATAGATATTCTATCTATAGAATATTTATATATATATACTATTATGTATATATATATATATATATATTATATAAGTAATATACACACCAACTATCTAATCATCTATCTATCTAGCTATCTATCATCTATATACTAAATATATAAATATATATATATAAACTTATATTATCTATACTATAATATAAATATAATATTATATAGATTATAATATAATATATATACTACCACACACACAGCATATATATATATATATATATAGAATATATATTATTTATGTATAGTATATATATATATTATATATATAATATATATATACATATATACACAACACACTATTATATATATATATTATATATATTATATTATATATATTATAATATATATATATAATGTACATATAAATTTATATATGTCTTGTGTATATGTATTATCGTATTTATGTATATGTATGTTTATCTAATATATATATATATATAGATATATATATATATTATATTTTATATATTCCATAAATTTATAATATTTATATCTAAATATTTCTATATATATCTCTAATATTTATATATAACTATTTACATTTTACATTTATATATATCTATATATTATATCATCTATATATATAATATATTATATTATTATATATATATCTTATAATATAAATGTTTGTTGGTGTGTTGTATGCCTCTATAATACATCTACTCAGATATATATATATATCTTTATAATATATCTATAATATCTATATATATATATATATTATAGATATTATCTAATATGATTATATATATATATAAGTAAATGAATATATATAAATAAATATAGATAATAGATAAAAAATATATAACTAACCTATATATATATATTCTATATATATATATATTATATATATATATATATTATCATATATATCTATATATATATTTTATAAATATATATATTTATATTCTAATAAATAATATTATCTCTATCTATCTCTATATCTGATATACTATTCTTATATCATTATATGTATCTCTACATATCTCCATCTCATCTATGTCCTACATATATTATCTACATATATCAATACCTCCTCACTCTCTCCTCCTCTATATCTTATATATAGTATATATATACTATCTCTATCTTTCTAGATATACCTCTAGATCTATTTACTATATATACCCATATCTCTATATCTATCTATTTATATATATCGTTCGTATATCTACTCTCTCATGATCATATATTATATATTCTCTCTCTCCATCTAAATATTATAATATATATATCTCTTTATCTCTATACATATATATATATTATATATCTACTTTATATATCATCTACTATATATATTTTATATCACATTATTTTATATATATATTATAGATCTATCTTTATCATATATACTCAATATTATGTATCGTCTCTACATCTCTCTATTCTGTCTCTATCCTAATGATATCATATTATTATATCTATATATCTCCTATATGTATAATCTAAATCTATATATTCATATATATATATATATATTATATAGAAATATCTAAATATATATATAATATGTATTATCTAAATCTATCCTATATATATATTCTCTATCTATCGATCTATATATATCTATCTATATCTATTTATAGATATATATATATATATAATCTATCATTTATCTATATACATATATATATTTATATATATACATTATATATATTAATATTTATATATATATCGTTATATCTATACATAGATATATATATTTATATATATACATATATATTAGAATATATATATATATATTATATATATATATATATCGAAATCTATATATCTCTATATATATATTACTCTCATATCCTTCCTATATATATATCTCTATATGTATATATATTATTTATATCTTTATATCTACATATATATATCTCTATATTATTATCTCTATTATATATATCTTATATATATATATATTTATTTATATAAGACCTATATATTTATTTTATTTATTTAGCTATCTATTTATATGCTATATCTCTCTATATCTCTCTTATCTTTTATATTATATTTATATCTAACATATATTTTTATACTACTTATATATATATCTATATAATATTTATATAGTATATCTCCTATAATACTAGTACATATCTCTTTATATTATTATTTATATATATACCTATCTATATTTCTCCCTATATATATCTAATCATATATATCTCTATTGTATCTTACTATATATCTATAATATCTATCATATTCTATTTATTTATATATTTTTTTATATATTAATATATTTATTTATATATATTCATTTTTTCATATATATATATAATCATATTTTTATATATACATATATATTATATATATATATATACTATATTATATATATAATAATATATATTATCTATATGCATAGTATATTTATATAATATATGCATACCACACACATTTATATATATATATATATATAGATATATATATATATATATATATATATATATTTATTAAATTCTATAATATATGTATATATATATAACTATCTAATCTATATACTATATATTATATATATCTCTATATATCTATCTCTCTCCATCTCTTTAGTAAAAAAAAACTATATATATAGCGATATATAATATCTAATACAACATCCATATACATATAACATATTACATATACACAATACATTATAAATATATATTTTTGGGTACATTATATATATATCTATAATTAGTATATATATTACTATATATTCTATATTATATATATATATATATACGATATATATATATACACATATATCTATATATTATATATATATATCATATATATAATATCTTATATTATGATATATAATATATATATTATTATATATAAGATATTGTGTGTGTGTATATATGTATATATAAAATAAAATAGTTTATCGTTATATATCTCTATCTCTAATATATCTCTTATATATATATATATATCTATAGCTCTCTCTATTTGTTGTGTTGTGTATATATGATATATTATAATATCTATATAGTATAATATAGTATATACTTATATTATATACTATATATATATATATTTAGTATATTGTGTGTGTGTATATATGATATATCTACTCTCTACATCTATATATATATCATATATATATATATATAGATATATCTATCTCTATATCTAATATATATGTGTGTGTGTGTATATTTAATATATATATCTATATATTATATATATCTATCTATATCTCTATAATCTATCTCTATATCTCTCTTGTGTGTGTTGTGTCTGTATATTATCTTATATCTATATTATATATATATATAATATATATATATAATATATATATTATATATTTAATCTTTAATATTTATATTTAATATAATAGATAGATAGATTAGATATATTAGATAGATTAGATGTGTGTGTGTATATATTATAGATATATATTATATATATATATATATATATAATATAGTACTTATTATATATATATATATATATATGTATGTATATTTATATAAACATGAATATATATATATTATGTATATAAAGGAAAAGTACATAAGATATTATTTTAAAAATAGGGTACGATGCTAATAAATTGGTGTTCTATTCGTATATTGCTTCTGGTAACTTCTGGTAACAGAATTTGCTTAGAAGTTCAAATTACATAAAGGAATCTTCCAAACTAATTTTCAGTAATATTATTGATAAAGTTTTTGATTACACCCTACTTTTACTCATACATGCTTAGAGGTTTTGTGTTTGGTGTGACTACTAGTGCACAGCCCTTCTTTCTCTTCTTCATTGCATAACTTTTAATATCAAAAACTGGTAATAGATTATATTTATACAGTAATACTAAGATAATAATAACATTTACACATTTTCTATCCTCAGAAATAATTGTATGCTCTGGTGGAGTATACATAGATGTTCCACCAAAGAGTTATTCTCCAGAGATAAGAATAATTTCATGCCCAGAAGATAAAAATCAGTGGGGTGCATTCAAGAAACTACAGATTCCAGTTTTAGGGACTGAATTCATTTTAACAGGATTACTACGACATCAACTGCTATTAGATGACTTTATATTAGCCTAAATAAGGAACAATTTGAGGACCATTATTTGTGCATTTATGTTTTATACATTCCTGTATATATTGTAAAGGTAGTGATTATCTTAATGAGAAGGTAAATTTTAGTGTGATGAGCTGTGCATTTTCTCATTTAGACTTTAGTACAGTATTATTCCTGCATCTTAAATGTGAAAAGCTCAGAGAAATTGATTGGCTCAAGTGAGATTTTATATGTAAATTAGTATATTTGTATACAAATCATAACTATCAATGATATTATTAATAGTAATACTTGTTACTAGTTGCCCTTACTTTTTTATATGATAGTGTGACAATGGTGTAGTAATAATCATTAAAATAATAATTGAATCCGCTTTAGTTCCTTCCGCCAGAAGAAAGATTCCTAGAAGCTAAATTGATATGGGTATATCATTTTCTTCATAAACCTAATTGTAATACTACTAGAATTTTCAAGGAACTGAATGTTTTATCAATTTTATAGATTGTATGGAGAATGAGGTCAGAATTAATCAAACTGTTTAGTTATTTTTCTGGAATAAAATCTCTTATCATACATTTTTTTGGTCAATTGGGATGAAAGATTTGTGTTTTGATAAAAAAAAAACTTTATGCAATTTATGTATTGTTTTTTTTGTGAGATAAAAATATATGGTCATGTTTGTTTGAATTATTTTGTTTTAAGCTTTTATGTTGATAAATTGAGAATTATAATTTTTTTATCATTAGTTTGCTCCCAAGTGATAGAATCTTTTTAAATTTCTGAATTGATTGTATTAGAATTGGCATGACACACACAACGCACTCAACACACAGCACACACCACACACACCACACCACACACCACACACACACACCACACACACACACACACACACACACACACACACACACCACACATACACACCACACATACACACTACACACACACACACACACACACCACACACACCACACACACAAACACCACACACACTACACACACAACACACACATCACACACACACACACAGATCCACATGCACCAACCCACAACCACCACCGATATCCACACACCACACCACATACCCCACACACATCACACCATACACATCACGTACACACCACACACATCATGTACACACCATACACACACCACCCTCCACACCATGCTCACCATACACACACCACACCACACACACAGACCACATGCATACCACACATACCATACACACAAACCACAACAACTATACGCCATACACACATACGCACACCACAAACACACACCACACACACACAAACCACACACCCACACGCCACCGACACTGTACACACTCCACTCATGCATACCACAAACACACCACACCACACACACTACACACACACCACACCATACACATACATCACATGCATACCACACCACACACATCACATACACTCCACACACACACACCATGTGGTCACATATACACACCACACCATACACACACATACCACACCACACATGCAAACCACACACACACACAAACCACACACCTACACACCACACACACATAAACACCACACACGCGCCACAGACACACGCCACAGACACACCACACACACATGCCACAGACACACCGCACACAACACATACACCACACACACCATACAAACACACCACACACATACCACACACACACCACAAACATACCACACACACACCACAAACATACACACATAAACCACATGCACACTACACACACACACATACAACCGCACACGAGCACACACACAAAACACACCACACACACTACACCACACACACACTACACCGCATAGACCCCCCCCCCCAAACACACACACACCACACCTCATAGACACCCCTCCACACACCACACCTCATAGACACCCCTCCACACACCACACACACATACACACTCCACACACACCACAAACACACCGCAGAAACACACCAAACACCACACATACACACCACACACACACGACACACACCACACCACACACCATACCACACATTACACCATACACACACCACACAGACAACCCCCCCCCCACACACACACAGACCACACACATACACCACGCACACACG
>NW_023645618.1:0-8043 GCF_015228065.2 Penaeus monodon
TTATTTTTTATTTTTATATTATATATTTTTTTTATACATATATATATATCCCTGTATAATTTTATATTATATATATTTATATAATATATATATAATATATATATATATAATATGTATGTATATATAAGACAGTAGTGATGTGTACACAACACACACACACACCACCCCACCCAAAAACCCCACACACACACACCCACACCCCACACACACACACACACACGCACACACACACACACACACACACACAATTATATTATTTATTTATATTTAATATATATTTATTTTTAATATAAATATAAAAGTTTATGTTTATGTATTATATACTTGCATATATATTAGTATATATACTTTATACCCTCCAACACACACACACACACACACACACACACACAACACCCCCCACACCACCACACACAAATATATATATATATATATTATTTATTATATTATATATATATAAAATTTTGTGTGTGGTGTGTGTTGTGTGTGTGTGTGGTCTGTGGGGGGTGTGTGGTGTGTGTGTGTGTGGTGTATGTTTGTGTTTGGGGTGGTGGGGTGTGTGTGTGTTTGTGTGTTTGTGTGTGTGTGTGTGTGTGGTGTGTGTTGTGTTGGGGGTTTTGGTGTGTGTGGTGGTGTGTGTGTGGGGTGTGTGTGTGGTGTACTCTACTTCTGTTATAGACTACATGTGTTTTTGTTTAATATATATATATATTATATATATATATATTTTTTATATTATATTAAAATTTTTAAAATTTTTATTTTTATATATATATATATATATTATTATATATTATATATTTTTTATAAATTTTCAAAACCCGGGAAAAGTTTTCTGTCACGGATTTCTTTACATTCATTTGGGGCGATAAAGTTCTCTTTGCTGTTGCAGTTACGGGAGCGGGAATCATGCCCCCCCCCCCCTACCCCCCACCCCCACAATATTTTATAGCATTTCCTTTAAAAGTTTTGGCCTTTGAGGGGCTTTGCTTGTTGATTTTATTTTTCCTTTGCTCTCTAAAAGAAATCTTGCAGTCAGTTTTGCTTGAGCTTTTCTGACTTTTTCCCAAACTTTTTCCATGTAAAATCTTGCCTTGCCTTATTTCTTACTGTTTTCTATTTGGATTAGCTCTGTCATGAATATTTAGCTATCTGATTTTAATATATGCTAATGTATTAATTCAATGAAGAATTCGGTTTCATTTCTAGTGAAACTACTATCCTCTTCATAGATATCGGGTCCTGAAATAATACACAAATTAAGATTAGAAGTCTCATAGCAGATTACTGGTCAGCCTTTTGTAATATAGTTTTTTTATCTGCCTTTTAAAAATTTCTTAGCTATACCCTTCACTCTACTTTTTGTGAGAGTATTAAACCCCCAGAATCTGTTACTAGAGAGGGCTTCCATGATGACACATTTGGCCAGTTGCTAGGAACTGATTCCTAGTGTACATTTGGAAAATCCGACTTGTATATGTCCATGGAAGGGAAAACCCGGGAAATCAAACTTGGGGATAAAAACATTGAAGATTTGAGATCTAGCCGTTCATCTCCTCTATTTGACAAAGGCCAAGTCCACTTTGCTAATTCCGAAAGAAGTGAGTCTAAGTACAACTGCCTCAAAATATTTAATTATTTTTCTTCGGCAATAATGAATAAAATCGACAAAAAATTTTGGTTTCAATAAAAAATATTCCCATTAAAAATACATTTAATGCTTGCCATTTTTTTTATGACTACTACGCCTTACTTACCCTTTGAAAGGGGTCATTTTTTTGTAAGATTTTTTAGATTTCCTCTAAAAAGTTCAGAAAGAAATTATAGTTGAAGTTTTGCTGTGCTGCTGGGGAGCCACCCTCTGATTTTTTTTATTAAATAATTTGAAGGCTTCCCGTAATTAGAAATTTTACCAAAATTTTCTACGTTCCTAACTCTCCTTTTCATTAAATGTTCCTGTACCTTCAAAACTAAAAAATATATGATGGGATCCCCCTTATGCACAAAATTAAATATTTGCCTACCAAAACCCTTTCAGTTTTGTACTTTTTTAATATATTCACGAGGTACCTAAAAACATGCTTTAATTAGTATACTCTATAAGTTCTTTGTTACAAAAAACATCTCGCTGATTCAGTCTGCTCCGGGGGTCCGATTTGAGGTTCGGCTTATCTTTCTAGTATTTCTTTTCTTATCGTGTCCCGCTTGTGACTTTTAGCGATCATAAACATACTGTTCTGTTTATACTCGTAATAGGGTATTTCGTTCTTGTTTTTCCGTACCCTTTTTCCCTTTAAAGAGGTTTAAACATGCGGGCGCGGGGGGGGCGGGCACAAAACCCAAAAGAGTCCCCCTGCCCGTGAAGACTAGCCCCCCCCAGATGCCAACCTTTTTATTTCATAGTCTGGGGGAGAGCTCACAGGCCTTTCCCTTCTTCCGGGAGGTTGCTATGGTATCTTCATTATCCCGTCGAAACCCCATACCGTTGCGTTTAACGTTTTATAAAATTTTTATTTGCGCGGAAAGATTTATTATTCAGGGCTTGTTCTAAGATTCAGTAAAAGCGCTGTTGGTTTTCCAACTGAGCGTACTATTGCGGTATGTATGTTTTTCCTTACTTTTATTTCTTTATTTCCCAAAGTTTCATGTTGAATTATGCTAACACTTCACAAACCAGAACCAAACTGAGTGAAGAGCTGCGAAATTTTTTCTGAGCCCGGGTCTTGACGAAAGGAAAAGAACCTATTGTCATATATAAAAATTGGGAAAAGCCTTTTAAAGATATACCAACTAAATTCAAAAATTAGATAATTTTTACTGGAAAAAAAAATTTTATTTTTTTTTTTTTTCCCCCCCAAAATAACCGACTCAATTAAACGGGGATCTTTGGCTTGTCACTCGACTTGGGCCGTTTTTTCCCCCTTTTGAAATTAAAGAAAAAAAAACGAAAAGGGCAGCATTACGGGGCATGAGTAAGCTTATAAGCGACCAAAACTTTTGTGTGTTTGGTTGTCGCCCGTCTGTCTTCTGTCTGCTGTTGTATTATTATTTATGTATTTTTGTATTTCTTTTCACATTAATCGATGGTACTTAATTAATAGATAGACAGATATAGAAAAATAGACGACAGATCCAACAGTGGGGAGCGGAAGATCTTTATATATATATATATATTATATATTTTAATATTTAATTTATTACATATTAATATTATATCCCCCACCCCACACACACACACCCCACACACCACCAACCCCACCCCAACACCACACACCACACACACACACACACACACCACAAACCCCCAACACACACACACACACGCACAACACATATATATATAAAACACACCCCCACCGTATATTGCATATATATATTATTATAATATATATATATATTATATTATATTTATATATATATTATAAAATTATAATCATTTACGTTTTTGTTGTGTGTTTATTTTTTTGTTTGTGCGTGTGGTGTGTGTGTTTTTGGGGGTGTGGTGTTTTTGTGTGTGGTGTGGTGTGTGTGTGTGTGTGTGTGTGGGGTTTGTGTGGGGTGTGTGTGTGTGTTTGTGTGTGTTTATTTTAATCTATTATATTATATATATATTATATTTTCATATATTTTATTTATTTTATTTTTTATTCTTCCCGCTCCCTATCTGTCGGGATCTGTCTTCTATTTATCATATCGTCTATCTATTACTTCAATGTAAACCATCGGTATATTGTTAATAGACACATCCTACATACATACTAATCATACTCATCAACGACGACAGACCCAGACAGACGACATCACAACACCCCAAACGCCTTTTTCCGCTGTATAACTTACTCGATGCGCCTATATCGATTTTCGTTTTTTTTCTTAATTTTCTAAAGGGAAATAAAGGTTCCTAATCGAGTGTACAAGCCCAAAAATCTCCGTTTAATTTAGTCGGTACTGTTCTTGGGGAAAAAAAATAAAAATAGATTCTTTTTTTCCGTAAAAAAATATCTAATATTTGATTTAGTTGTATAAAGCTAAGCTTTCCAATTTTTATATCAAATTCAGTTTCTTTTTCCTTCGTCAAAATCCGCTCAGAAAAATTCGCACTGCTCTCACTTCAGTCTTTTGGGTTTTGGTTTGTGTATTAGTGTTACGCATACTTCAACATGCATCTTTGCTGTAATAAGAAAAAAAAGTAAGGAAAACAGTGACATACCGCAATAGACTGCTCAGTTCGTGAAACCAACAGTCGCTTTACTGATATCTCTAGAACAGCCCTTGAATAATAATTTTTTCCGCGCAAATACAGAATTTATAAAACGTTAAACTGCAACCGGCTATGGAGTTTCGACGGGGGATAATGAAGTATACCCATAGCAACCTCCAGGTCAAGCAAGGTAAAGTGCCTGTGAGCTCCCCCCGAGACTATGAAAACAGGTTGTCATCTGGCGGGGCTAGTCTGTCTCACGGGCAGGGGGGACTCTTTAGGTTTAGTTGCCAGCCCCCTCCTGCTGCATGCATGTTTAAACCTCTTAAAGGCAAAAGGGTACCGGAAACAAACCAGAACGAAATACCGTATTACCTGAGTATAATCATGAACATATGGGTTTATGATCGCTAACTCACAAGACAGGCACCACGATAAGATAAAGAACATACTAGATCAATAAGCCGTAACCCCTCAAATCGGACCTCGAGAGCAGACTGAATTCAGCGAGAGCTTTTTTTTTGTAAACAAAGAACTTATAGATGTATACTCAATTAATGCATTGTTTTTAGGTACCTCGTGGATATATTATCAACTAAACGTACAAAACATGAAGGTTGTGCTTAGGCTAATATATTAATTATGTGCACTAGGTTTGACATCCGATCATATATTTTTCAGTATTTGAAGGTCACGGGAACATTTAAATGAATGGATGATTAGGAACGATACGAATTACTGGTAAATTTTCATAATTACGGGACAGCCTTCAAATTTTTTTTAATAAAATAAATCAGAGGGTGGCCTCCCCAGCTGCCAGCTAAATTTCTTAAACATATGAATTTCTTGCCTGAACATTTTCAAAGGTAAATCTAAACAATTCTTACAACCCAATGATTCCTTTCTAAGGTAAGCTAAGGCAGTAGTAGTGCATAGAAAAAATGGCACAGCTATTAATGTTACTTTTAATGGGGAAATATTGTTTATTGACAACCAAAATATTTTGTCGTATTTTTTTTAAATCTTATTGCCGACAGATAAATTAATATCCCATAGTTGAGGGCACGTTGTACTTAGACTCCACTTCTTTCGGATTAGCGCGTGGACTAGGGGCCTTGTCAAATAGATGGAGATGAACGGCTAGATCTCAAATCTTCAATGTTTTTATCCTCAAAGTTTTTGTTTTCCCCGGTTTTACCATTCACACTGGGACATATTACCAAGCTGGGTATTATCCAAATGTACACTAGGAATCAGTTCCTAGCCACTGGGCACAAATGTTCATCACTGGAAGCCATCTCTATATACAGATTTCTGGGGCTTTAATACTCTCACAAAACGTAGAAGTGATGTATTATGCTAATAAATTTTTTAAAAGTCGAAAAAAACTATATTAAAAACTGACCATAAACGCTATGAGACTTCTAATCTTAATTTGTGTATTATTTCAGGACCCCCCTATCTATGAAAAGGGAAAAAGGTTTCCTAGAAAAGAAAACCCAATTTTTCTTGAATTTAAAACATTAGCTATATTAAAATCGATAGCTAAATATTCTACAACTAATCCAAATAAAACAGTAAAATAAAGGGAAGGCAAAATTTTTTCATGGAAAAAAATTTGGGAAAAAATCAAAAAACTCAGCAAACTGATGCAAGATTTTTTTTTAAGAGCAAAGGGAAAAAAAATCAAAACAAAGGCCCTCAAGGTTCCAATCTTTAAGGAATGCTATAACGTATTGATGGGGGTGGGTGGTGGGGGGGGGGCATGATATCCAGTCTCCAGTAACTGCAACAGCAAATGAGATTACCTTTCATCGCCCTAAGATGAATGTAAAGAAATTCCTGTGACAGAAATCTTTCCTGGGATTTTAGTATATATTTTATATATATATATTATAATAAATTTATATAATATATATTATATAATCAATATTTTATATATATATATATTTTATTAATTTTATATATTTATATATAACCCACACCATTTGTCTATAACGTGATAGATTGGGACACAACCCCACACACACACACACCAACACACACCACACACACACCCAACACCCCACCACACACCACACACACCCCACACCCCACACACAAACACAAAACACCACAAAACAACACCCCTACACACCACAAACCCCACACACACCCCACACACACCACACACACACCCAAAACACCCACCCCACACACACACCCACACAACACAAAATACCCTCACACACCACCACCCAACACACACACAGACACCACACCACACACACACCACACCCACCTATATTTATTATATATATAAAATATATATTTTATATAATTATAATTTATATGTGTTGTGTGGTTGTGTGTTGGGGTGTGTGTTTTGTGTGTGTGTGTGTGTGGTTGTTTTTGTGTATAAAAAGTATATATTAATTATTTGCATTTATATATTACATATCATTACCATATATATTTTATAAAATATATATTATTATATTATATATTAGATATATTTATATATTGTTTGTGTTGTGGTGTGTGTGGCGTGTGGTGTGTGTGTGTGTGTGTGTGTGTGGTGTTTTGTGTGTGTGGTGTGTGTGTGTGTGGTGTGTGTGTGTCACATCTATCTATCTGTCTATATTTTATACATATATATATAATTTTAATATTATATATATATAATACATATAAAATTATTTATTATATATAATTTTATAATGTATTTTATATATTTAAATATATATATTTTATATTTATATTTTATTATACCACCCCCCTATTATTATATTTATTATATATATTATAATTATTTATATAATAATATTATAAAACATTACTACCACACTCATATATATTTTTATTATATTTTATTAATAAATATATATATATTATATATATATTATATATATATAAAATATATATTATATATATATATATACATTATTTATATATATATATTATATTATATATATATTAAAGGATTATATAAAAATTTATAAATTTTTTTTATATATTTTTTGATGTGTATGTTTGTGTATTGTGTGTGTGTGTGAGTGTGTCTGTCTGTGTATTTTTGTATATAACACCACACACAACACCAACCCCAAATACACATACAACCCCTACCACAATATCCCCATACCCCCCCCCCCCCCGATAATTTTGTATGGTGTGTATATATATATTTATATATTTTATTATTATGTACATATTAATTTACCAACATACATTATAGCGGGGGGGGGGGGGGGTGTATGGTGTTTTGTTTTGTATGTGTTTGTGTTTTTGGTTTGTGTGTAAAGTGTTTGTGTTATATACATATAATACACAGACCCAAACACCACAACCACACATACACACAATACATATAATTATATAAAAATAAATTTATTTTTTATTATACATGCATATATATATAAATTTTATATATATACACATATATTATTATATATTTTCTTTTATACCTGCATTATTATATTTTATATATTTATAAATTATTTTATATAATATATATCTTTTTTTAATCTTTTATTATATAAAATCATTTAAAATTTTATTTTTATATTTATATATTTCTTTTATATATTTTTATATATTTTTTTTTCTATTTTCTTTATTTTATATATTTATCTATTAAAATTTAATTTTTACTATATATCAAAAAAAAAAAATATAATTAATTTAATTTTTATTTTTTTATTTTTGTATGTGTGTGTAGTGTGTGTGTGTGTGTGTGTGTCGTCTGTGTTTTTAATTAAAACCAAAACCCCCTACACCACACACATAAATACCATACCCTACACACACAAAACACCCTACACCCCCCCCCCCCCCCGCATAAAAGTATGTTGTGATATATA
>NW_023645619.1:10000-15000 GCF_015228065.2 Penaeus monodon
AATATATCTTTTTATATAATTTTATTATTATTTATATAATATAATTTTGAAAATTATAACAAAAAAACCCCCACAACCCAACCCTTCCTTCTTCTAACCCAAACACCCTCCATCACAAAACCGCCCAAAAAACCAAACCCAAACCCTTAAAAAACTCCCCAACCCAACCCAAACTAAAAAAATTACCAAACCCCCCCGCCAAAAAATAAAATGAAAAAAAAAAAAAAAAAGGGGGGGGGGGGGGTTTTTTATTTTTGGGGTTTATTTTTTTTTAAATAATACGAAAAACTAATATATTTTTATTTTAATTTTTAATATATATTATTTAATAATAAATAATAGTTTTATAACCATATTTATAAAATAAAAATATGATATAAATATAATCTAAATAAAAATTTAATATAATTAAATTTTTAGGTATATAGATTATTATAAGTTGATAAAATGGGAAGAAGAAGTTTTTTAAAAATACAGTTGTATTACATCCCTTATATTTCCCCCAAACCCAAAAGAATATAAAATTAATTTTATTTTTATAAATTTTTTTATTCCCCTATTCTTTATACTCATTTCTGTTTATTAATAGTTTCTTTTATCAAACTAATATTTTTTTGTTATATCTATTTATTTTTTTATTTTTTGGTTTTTTTATTTCTTTTATTGTGTTTTTTAAATTTATAAATCTTTTCTATTTTATGCTTTCAAAATATTAAAATTTTTTTTAATAATATATATATTTTTTTATTTTTTTTTTTCTTATATTTTTTTTTTCTTTTTTTTTTGGGGATTAACAAGGAACCCCAATAAAAAACATAAATAAAATTAAAACAAAAAAAAAAAAAAAATAATAACGAAATTAAAAAACAATAATAAACAAAAAAAAAATATTATTTTAATATAAATAATACTTTAATATAAATATATAAAAATTTATAAAAATATAAAAATATTTTTTAAAAATTACTTTTTAAAAATACTCAGAATGTTCCCAAAATATAATAATAATTTTTTAAAACATATATATATTTTTTTAGTTTTATCTTCTATTATTATTGATATTTATATTTTAATTTTTATATATATCTATATATATATATATATACTATTTTTATTTTATATTTTTGGGGTGTGTTGTGTGTGGTGTGTTGTTGTGTGTGTGGTGGTGTGTGGTTTTTAACACTACACACACAAAAAAATAAAAAAAAAAAAAATAACCATTTAAATTTTTCCACCCCCAAAAAAAACCACACCATAACCCCACACCAAAGAATAATTAAAAAAAAAAAAAAAAAAAAAAAAAAAAAAAAACCAAAAAAAATAAAAACGGGGGAAAAAACAAAAATTTTTTTTTTTTTAGGTTTTTTTTTTTTGTGTTTTCTTTTTTGGTTTTTTTTTTTAATTTTTTTATTTTTTTTTTTGTTTTCTTTTTCCCCCTCCTTTTCCTTTTCTTCTTTTTTTATTTTTTTTTTTTTTGTTTTTTTTTAATTTTAAAATATATATATAATAATATATATATATATATATTTTAAATTTGTTTTGTTTATTTTGTTCTTTTTTTGGGGGGGGCCCTTTAACAGCCCAAAAAAAAAACCATTAAAAAACAAAAAAAAACCCCTTTTAAAAAATTTTTTATAAAAAAATTAAAATTTTTATATATTATATATATATATATATATATTTAAAAATTTTATTATATATATTTTATTTTTTAATATTTTTATATATTTATATATATATATATAATTATATTTTATTTTTATTTTTTTTTTCTTTTTATATTTTTTTTTGTGTGTGTGTGTGTTTTTATTGGTTTTGGTGTGTGTGTGGTTTTCTTTGATTTTCCCTTTTGTTTTAAATCTTTTTTTTTTCCTTTTTTTTTCTAACCTTTTCCTCTTGCCCCTTTACTTTTTCTTTTTTTTCCTTTTTTTTCTATTTCTTCGTTTATTCTTTTTATATATAATATATATAAAATTCTATAATATATATATATATATACTTATATAAAAATTTTAAATTTATATATTTTAAATTTTTATAATAAAATTACCAAAATAAAAATAAAAATATAAAAAATTAGCTTCTTATTATTTTTTATATATAAATTATATATATATATATATTAAATAAACTATATATTATATTTTAAATAATTATATTAAAATACATATATTTTTATTATATTTATATATATATATAATATAATATATATATATTTTATTTTTTTTTTTAGTTTTTTTTTATAAAAATATAAAAATTTATAAAATCTATATTTAAATATATAAAATATACCAATCCTATATATTTAAAAATTTTATATTAAAATTTTATAAAATAATAAAATTTTTTATATAAATTAATTTTATATTTTATATATATTTTTAAAATAATAAAAGATTATTATATTTTAATAGGGAATTTTAATATATCTTTATATATATATTTATTTTTAAAATATGGGGTAAAATTTTATACATATATATATAATATATTTATAATATTTTATATTATATCTATATAAATAAATAAATAATAATTTTTTAAATGTTTTTTGTATATATATTATATTTTATTTTTTAATATTTTATTATATTTATAAAATATATTAAAATAAAATTATCAAAATTTTATATATCCTTTTTCCTTAAAATATATTAATTTTTTGAATCATTAATTTTATTTTATTGTTTTTTTATATATCCCAATAATAAATAAATATTTTATATATATTTATAAAAATATATATATAATAATATTATATTTTTTATAAAATATTTTATTATATAAATTTATTATTATATATAAATTTATATATATACAATTTATGTAAAAATATATTAAAAATATATATTTTTGTTTTAAAAATTTAATTTAATTGATTTAAAAATTTAAAATTAAAAAAATACAAATAAAAAATTTTTATTTTATATATATATTTTAATTATTATTTATATAAAATTATTATTAAAATAATATATAATATATATATTACATTTTAATATATAATATGGGTTTATATATTTTAATTTTATTTTTATTATTTATAGATATATAAACAAAATAAAATATATATATAGTATATTAATATAATATATATTTTTATATATATATATTTTTTAATTTTATATATATATATAATATCTATTTTTTATATATATATATTATAGAAATTTTTAAAATATATTTTTAAATATATTTTTTATTTTTTGCTATTTTCTTTTTTTATAAAAAATAAAAAAATATAATATATATTATTTTATATAATATAGATTATATATAGAAAATATTTTATATATTTTGTGATATTTTAAATTTTATATTATTCTTTATAATATATATAAAAATATATTTAAAATTCTTATATATTATATATAATATCATTATATAATATATAAAAATTAGATATATTATAAAATATTATATATATTTTTGGTATTTTATAAAAAAATTTTTCATTTTATTAATATTATATATTATATATATATAAAATTTTTAATATATTTTTTTTATTTTTAAAATTATAATTATATATTATTATATAGATATATTTTGTGTGCTTTATGTATAATTTTTATATTAGAATTTTATTAATTAAATTTTTTATATAATAATAAAATATTTAAAATTAAATATATATATTTTCCCTATAAATATTATATAAAATTTTATTTATATTATATTTTATATTTATATATTTTAATATAATAAAAGAATTCCCTTTCCAAAACCCCAATTCTAAAAAATATGGAAAGAAATTATTACGGAAATTATTTATTAATATTTTTTTCCCATTATATATTTTATATTTTGGGGGTTTTGAATAGATAAAAAAAAAATCAATTTTATTTTTTTGAATTTTTAAAAGAAAATTCCCTTTTAAAAATTTAAAAGGAAAACTTTTAAATTAATTCTAAAAATAATTTAAAAACCAGGGGGGGGAAAAATCGACAAGAGAAATTAAAGGGTTTTTTTTTTTTAAAAGAAAAGAAAAAGGGTTTAGAAAACCTTTTTTTTCCAATTGGGGGATAAGGCCAAGGGGGGAAAAGAAGACAAAAAAAAGACAATTTTTTAAAATTTTTACGACGGTCTGGGTAAACGGAAAAAAAAGCGAAGTTTGATTTTAATGGAAAAATTTGGTAAAAAACCAGGGGCTTTTAACAAAAAACAAAAAGTTTTTTGGGTATAAATAAATTAAAATATTAAAAAATTCTAAAAATTATTTAAAAAAAAAAATCAAAGAAAAAATGACAAATATAAATTTTTAAAAAAGGGGGATTTAAATCCTAAATAATTTAGGGGAAAAGGGAGGGGGAATATATAAAAGGGTTTATTATGTCTTTTTATTTTAATATTATAATAATATTATATATATCTTATAGATATATAAAATATATATTTTTTTTTTTAATATAACAAAATTATATAGATAATAATAATATTAACATATATATTAAAATTAAATAATATATATTTGTATATTTATAAATATATATATATATATTTTTATATATATATATATATAATATATATATATATTTTTTTTTTAAATTAAAAAATATATGTGGGTGAGTTTTACACAAAAGTTTTATATATTTTTAAATAAAAATTTATTAAAATTTATTATATAATATAATAAAAACCAAAAAAATTTTAAACAAAAAACAACACACAAAATACACAAAACAAAAAAACAACAACAACACAAAAAAACCACACCCCCCAACACAAAACACACCAAAAAAAAAAAATAAAAAAAAAAAAACAAACCAAAAAAAAAACCAAACCACCAGATAATTTTATTTAATATAAACCCTTTATTTTTTAATAATTATATACATATAAATAATTGTTATTATATTATTATATATGTTTTTTTTTTTTTTTTCTTTAATATTTCTCTTTTTCCAATATGATATTTTATAAAAAAATTTGGGTGTATATTTAATTATGTAATATATTTTACTTTTTTTCCGAAACTATTATTTTTTAAATAAAATTTT
>NW_023645619.1:20000-32500 GCF_015228065.2 Penaeus monodon
TTCTATCATCTACCTGCCCTTTTATTTATATTAATATATATATTTTATATAATAAATAATATATTTTTAAAATTATATATATTATAAAAAAAATATATATAAAATATTTATATATATAAAATTATTTTAAATTTAAAATTATATCTTATATATAAAATATAAAATAAAATATTAAAATATAAATTTTTTTTTAATTTTATATATATATGCTTGCCCTGTGTTTTGTGTTTGTGTGTGTGTGTGTGTGGCCCTATGTGTTTTGTGTGGGTGTGATTTTCTGGTGTGTGTGTTTGTGTGTGTGTGTTGTTGGTGTTTTTTTTTGGTGTGCGGGGTAAAGTGTTTTTGGGGTGTGTGTGTGTGTGTGTGTGTGGGTGGGGTGGTGGGGTTTTGGGGTTTTGTGTGGGGTATCTCGGTCCCCCTTTCTCTTTTCCTCTCCCTCTCTCTCCTCTCTCGCCCTCTCTCTCTCTCTCTTCATCTCTCTCTCTTTTCCCTCTCCCTCTCTCCTTTTCTCTCCCCCTCTCCTTTTTATTTTATTTATAATTATATATATATATTATATATATATATAAAAATTATCATATTATATTAATGTTTCTCTGAATAAAAACATCCCCATATTAAAATAATTTAAAAATATATATTTATTATAAAATTATATAAAATAATAATATATATGTATATATATATATAAAAATTATATTATATATACATATTTTAATTAATATATATTAAAATATTATATATTTAATATAAATTTTATTTTATTTATTATAAAAATTATATATAAATATTTTATATTTTAAAATATTAATATATATAATTTTATATAAAAGTTACAAACCCACACCCCAAAAAACACACACATTCCCACACACACACGTATAAATTTTGATATTATATTTTTTATATATATAATAATATTATATATAATATATATTATATATATAATTAAATATAAAATAACCCCTTCACCCGCAACACACAATACACACCGGCACACACCCCCAGACCCACACACACACACACAGACCACACACACACACACACTTTATATAAAATTATATAATATATATTATATATATATTTTAATATTTATATTGGGTGTGTGTGTGTGGTGTGTGGGGTGTGGTGGGTGTGTGTTTGTGTGGTTGGTGTGTAAATAAAATCTATACAAATTTTATATATATATAATATTAATATTTTAAAATTATATAAAATTTATTTTATATATAATATAAAATATATTTTAATTAGTATATATATATACTTACTAATATATATATTTGTATATATATTCTAATTTTGGGAAATTTAATAACAATTGTATGTTATAATATTTTCTTTTAAACCATTCTATATGTATGTATCTATCATTTTTTTTTAATCAATTTAAACCATACTGTGCGAAATTTTAACGGGAAACAAAACCCATGTCATTTGTCGGGTCAACCTGCCCGGGGGGGGGGCTGGGCCGACCTTACCATGCTTGAACAGGCGCTACCCCCTTTGGGCCCCTAGGTCCCCCTAAATATAATATGACCCCCCCCACTCCCCGGAAAGTGACTGGGGAAACGGCTGGAGGAAGGTTGGGGGTGCAAGGTGAGGTAAACCGGTTTTTCGCCCTGCTAAAATCTTCCCTTGCTGGGGCCAAACTAATAAGAAAAGATAAAAAAATGAAAACGGCAATCCAAAAGGGGATTTCTTGAACCTATTTTGTCAAAACAGAAAGAAAATGAAAATTTGTAAAATCATTACATCACTCATAAACGGCTAAAAATCGGGGGCCCTAAAAAATAATATCATAAATCTTTACCCCGGCATTACGACAGCAAAAAAACCCTTTAATAAAGGGGTTTTCAGTGTCCTTTTGTTCTGTGGATAAATTAGTGAATTTTTTAAGTGTGGGGGCGTGTGTGCAAAAAAGTGGGGTGCCCCCACACAAAAATTTAACCCAAAAACACGAATATTACTTCACTATAAAAAAACTGAAAAAATTACGTTTGCAGTTTAAAATAAATTTTTTTCAACTACCACTTTTGATTCAACATTTAATGATAGGCGACAGAATTATGCATTAAAAAGGGTGACATAAAAAATATTCCCCAACTTTTTAGCAAGCAAACCCTTCTGGGGGTCAAAAATCTGAACTCCCTGAAAAAATGCTATGCCATGTAGAGGGATGTTTATAGAGATAGAAAAAGGGGGAAAGAAGAAAAGAGGGGAGGGAGAGAGAAAAGAGAGAAAAAGGAATGGAGACATAAAAAAGGGTAAAAATTTAAACATACACACACACAAAAACCCAAAACACACACATTCACACACCCACACACACCCACACCCCCAAAACCACACACACACCCCCCACACAACAAAACACACACACATATATAAAATATTATTAATATATAAATATATAAAATATAAATATATATAAAATTTTCTACCCTATATAAAATAACATTTAAAAAAAAAAACTAATATCTATATTTATATATATATATATATATTTTTATATATATATATATAAAATAAAACTTCTGCATGTTTTGGTGTGTTACTATATTATTTTAAAATTATATTTTAATTATTTTATATTTAAAAATTATATATATATTATAATTGAAACCACGAGCACACACACACCCCCCACAAACACACACACCACACCCTTTCTCTCTCTTCCCCTCTCTCTAAACTTTTTCCTCCCCTTTCCTCTTTCCCCCTCCCCCTCTCTCTCTCCTCATTTTTTACCTTCCCCCCAATCATCTCCCCTCTCTCTCTCTCTCTCCTCCCTCTTTTCCTCTCTCTTTTACCCCTTTTTTTTTCTTTTCTCCCCCCCCTCTCTCTCATCCCCTTTTTCTCCCCTTTTCCCCTCTCTCTCTCTCTCTTTTGAAAATTTATATGTATGTATACTATATATATTTTTATATATATATATAATATTTTTATATTTTTATAAATATTATATATATATTTTAAATATATTATGCATACATATATATAATATAATTTTAAAATATTTATAAAATAATATATATATAATATATTTTGTATAAAAATGTCCATATAAATATGTTTTTAAAATTATTAGAATAAAATATAAAAATTATATTATATTAAAATATTATCATATATACTATGTTATATTGTATATATATTTTAATTATATAATTTTATATATATTAAAATTATATAATTTTTTACAAAATATATTATATATTTTATATATATATATATATAAAAATTATATATATTAAAAAGGGGAAGAGAGAGAGAGAGAGAGAGAAAAGGGAAAGAAATTATAAATATGTATTATGTATGTTAATAAAAAAAAACAAATAAAAAAATTAACCCCAACACACACACACAAAACCACCCCCACCCCACACACCCACACACCAAAATATAATATTTTATATCATAAAATATATAAATATATAATAAAAATTTAATATAAAAATATATATATATAGATTTATATATATATTCTTATATTTTAAATATAATCATACAAAAAACCCCACAAAACACACACCACATATATAATATAAATATTTTAATATTATTTTATCCCTATGTAAAATGTATGATATAATTTTATATTTTTAAATATATAAAATATATTTATATTATTAATCCACGTATTGTGTATTATATACATATAATAATATATATAGTTTATATATTTTTATATATATATCTATATATTTTATATATATCATCATCTCATCAAGGGGCTAAGCAGGCCCACGGCCCTCTCAAATTCCCTCGCGACGGGTCTCGTCGGGCTGGCCCCAAACCATGATCTCCTAGGTCGTCCCACAGGTCCCTCCACCCAGGGTTTGTCTCGTAGAGAGACAAACCCGGGGGCCGGGTCGTTCACCGGGGAAAAGAGCTAGGGTTGGGGTATATCCTGAAATTGGGGGGATCCTGGGGTAGCAAGTAACAGGTCCAATGCCAGTCCCCACGGTGTAAACCCCCGTTGGAAAAAGTTTTCCTGCCCGCTGTACCCCATGTCCGGGGAAGGGACTTTTTACAAAAAGGGATCAAGGGGAGATTTTCCCAAAAACACTGAATAGCGTCCAGGTTTTTGCTTCCATAGAGCAAACTGTCATTAAACCAAAGGGCCCTTTAAGACCCGCAGCTTGGTCCAAACTGTAGGGACCGACATCTCCAAATGCTCTTTTTGATCGAGTTCATGCTCCTGGTTTTCCCCTAACCAAACCGTCTACTGACCCTTCCCGGTCTTACACCCAAATATGCCTTTGCTACCAAGGTAGTAAAAAATTTCTGTAACTTCAACGTCCTTGCCCAAAGGGATGGGGCGATTAAAAGGTTTTCCCCCAAAAAGGGGCCCCCAAAATCCTGAATCTTTGGGCCCTTGGGCCGGGTCCTCTGGCCCAGGGGTTCGCCTCATTTTTTTAAAAGTCAAGGGGCCGCCACAAGTGCCCCCAGGGGGCTCAGATAGGAGGGAAAATCGTCGGGAAAATCAAAACGAGACCCTTTTATTGCCCGTTTGCTCCCACTGAATTTGGGTTTAGCCCCCTGCCTTTTTTCCCGTCCCACAGGTTTGAAAGGGGGCAAACGCAGCCTTGCCCTTTAAACCCCCAGTCCAAAAGGGAAAAAAGTTCGCATCCCCCACCCCCAATTTCAGCACTTTCGGGACCCGTATAGAGGCTGGCTATCAGGCCCCAAAAATCTTTGTCGGGAAATTTCCCCCACCTCGGATCTCCCCTAGCGTTTCCAAAGCCTGGGGTCAAACGCCTTCTTTAAAGGGCGATTTTAGGCTGCAAGCAACCCACAAAAAAACTCCACGGCCCTTCCCATTTTTCCCCAAAAGGGGTATTAAAACGGTCTAATTGGCTTGGGCCCGGGGTAAATCCGACTGCTCCCCGGGCTCTGATCCTTCAGTAGGGGGTTGCGATCCGTTTCAGAAAAAATGTGGGGGGAACCCTTTTCCCGGGATTCTGAGGGATGTAAACCCCGGTAGGTTTCTACATTTCCCAAAGATCCCCTTTCCCCCTTTCCCGAGAGGGATGACCACGCCCCCCACAGGGCCGGGGGAAAGGTTTCCAAAACTTGGGCCCAAAGGGGAGTTTCCGACTGTAAAAAAGGCCCCGAGTCATGGTTCCCCCCCAGCCCCTTTTGCAGTTCAGCAGGGGTTCACTATGCCTACAGCCTTTTTCCCCTTTTTCACTTTGGCCCCATCCTAACTTCTGTTTGGGTAGGAGGTTCCCCGCTGATTGGGGGCCCCAAAGGCACTGGGGACATCGACTTTCATCCAAGCTAAATGTTGAGGGGCTAACCCGGTAAAAAACTGTTTTTTAAAAACTCAACCCAACATTTTAACGAACCCAACATGATTTTAGATGATCCGCTATTGCTGATTCGGAAATGTAAAATCATTTTGCGGGAGGGCATAGAGTTCAGTTTTTTTCAGGGCTTGGGGGCGGGCGAAAGGGCATTTCCAAAAAATTTGGGAGGAACAAAAACATAATTTTTAACACGCCAAACCGGCCCCACTTATATAAATTTAATATATGTTTGGGGGGTTTGTGGGTGTGTGTGTGAAATTTATAGGGTGTATTATACAAAGAAAAATATTACAATACATATATTTTTTATGTAAATATTGCTATTGAATATAATTATTATATATATATTATATATAATTTTATTATATATAAAATATATAAATATATGCATAATTTTTGCATCCTATTACAATATAATTTTTATATATTATAATATATTATAAAATTTTAAAATATATATTATTTATAATATGTAATGTTTTATAAAAATTTGATAATTATTTTTATATATAAAAATCCCCATATATATACGGGTAATATATAAAATACATTTTAACATTTCCACACCACAAAACCCACACACACCCCACCACACCACAAACTATTATATATATATATATATAAAATAATTTTATATATATATAAATTTTTATTTTTATGGGCCCCCCGGCGTGTGGACACGTTTTTTGGGTCCGTAAACCCAAATCCTGTCCCCCTAGCCACCCTGGGTAATGGGGTGGCTTGGGGGGGGTTTTTTTTTGCCAGTCCTCCTCCCCCTAGAAAGACCCCCCTGGCACCCTTAAAATTAAAAAGGAAAATGCAGGGGGGGAAGGGGGCAGCGAAATGACCCAGCCCGGCTACGAGTGTCTGTCGGGTCGGGGGCCCGAATTTCCCCCCGGAATAGCCTCCTTTTTCCGGGAAATTTGCTAGGGGCCCCCGAAAATGGGATCTCTGGCTCCTGGGACCCGCGCTCCCAAACCCCTATCGCCGGCATGGGGCGGGGATACGGGGACGGGGGGCTAAGGGGAAACGGCCCCATTTTTTGTTGGCACGCGATTTGGGACCTCCAAACTGTAGGGTTTTTCCGGGTGGGGCCCAGTTTTTGTGGGACTGAAAACATAGGCTTGGGGTGGGGCTAAACCCCGCGGGGCCACTTCAAAAAAACTCCCCGTCCACCGTTAAAACCCCCTAAGGGGTTTCACCTGGACAGAAAATAAAGGGGGAAAGGGGGGTGTTTTCCCAAAAAAAAAGGGCCCGCAAAACTTTTGGGCTGGGGAATTTACCCCGATAAAGACCCCAACGTGCTGGGGTCGGATTTGGGAAAACTTTCACCAACCATCCCCGCATTGATGAAAACCAAAATCGAAATCGTTCACCATTTCCAAAATACCCGGGATCCTCCCTCAGTGACAACTGTCTCCTTTTATGGGCCCGGAAACAACAAGCAAGGGGGTTTCTACGAAAAACGGACGCCCCCCCACACCCGCGTCTTGGGAAAAACCCAAAGGGTGAAAAATTCCCCCCCAAAATTTCCGTGTACAAAAGCCTTCATCCGGGGGGCAAATCTTTTTTATGGGAGCGAAAAAATGGACCAAAAATACCCGACGGGGAGGGAAACGGGAAAACTTTTACATGCGCTCTCTCCTCGCCCTCCTCGTTATCCCCGGAATGACCCAAAAAACCAACCCCCCAGGTCCTCGAGCGTGCCGGTCTTTCCCCCAGTACACACCAACAGGGCAGCGCAGACCCCGTGGCTCGGCCACGTGCGAAGGATGGAGGTGGACACCTTCCCCCCAAGGGTCTCCCCTATAGTGAACTTTTCCCCCCCGGCAAGGGAACGTTGGCCCCCCCCTAAATACAAAAACTTTCCCCGCAAGCGTGAAAACGAAAACCCTGGGCAAACAAAACAGAGAACTGGGAAGAGGTAGCCGGGGACCGCAAACAAATTTCGAAAAGAGAGCCAAGCGGAAGGCATGGGACTCCCAAAACCTTAAAAAGCCACATTTCATCGATGCGGGCCCAGACCCGCCATTCCCGCATTGGACTAAACCCGCCACACCGGGGCCCTTTTGCTGGGGCAAAACAAAAGACTTCCCTAGACTGGGGGCCCAATTTCTTAATTTTACATGACTGAAAGGAACCTGACGGAACCTAAAATATTTTATTATAAAATATTATAAAATTTTATAAAATATTTTATTATATATATATCATTATATAATATTTAAAATATATTTAAAATTTTTATTTTGGGAAGTATTGGTGTAATTTAGATATGAATTTAAAAACAACCAAAAACCCCCACAACCCCACACCCCCCACCCCACACACACACCCCTACCACACAATATAAAAAAAAATAATTATATTATTATTATTATTTATAATTTATCACTATATTAAAAAAAAATATATAATATTATATATATATATATATTTTTTTAAATTTTATGTAATTTAATTATATTATATAATATATATATCTTAAATTTTACATTATATCATATTTTTAAAATACATACACACACCCCTGTGGGGGTGTGTGCGGCTTTGTGTGGGCACGTTTGTCCCTCTTTATATCTATTGGGTTTTTATTATAAGTAATATATATATTATAAAAAAATTTTTATATATTATCTAATATATATATATGTGGGTATATATATAAAAAATCTTTTATATATATAAAATTATATATATATATATTATATAAAATTTAATAATATATTACAATATATGTATAATATATATTTTTATTTTAATATATATATATATAAAATAATAATATATATATAATATATATGCATTATAATTATTTAATAAATTTTTATTAATATAATATTACATATATTTATATGCTATATATGTAGTATTTTTTTGGCTGTGTTTGTGTGTCTATCATGTATCAATATTACTATGAAAATATGTAATATATAAAAATTCGGGGACTTTTTTGTATGCATATATAAATATAATTATAAATTAATATATATTTTATATAATATATTATATTATATATAAAAAATTTTATATATATATATAATAATATATATATTAATATATATATATATATATAAAAAAACACACACACACACCACACAACACACCCACACAACCTATATTTTTAATATATATTATATATATAAATATTATTTTATATATATATATAATTATATATATATACATATACATACAGAAACCCCAACAACATACCCCAACCCCCAAAAAACACACCCACACACATGCATATAATAATAATAAATATATTTTAATATAATATTATATATATTAATAATATTATAATAATTGTTTGTGTGTGTTTGTGTGTGTGTGTGTGTGTGTGTGTGTGTATATATAAATATATATATAATATTTTTATATTATTATATATATATATATATGTATGTATATATATGTATATATATATATATAATATAAAATTTATATATTAATTATATATATAAAAATGTGTGTGTGTGTGTGTGGTGTGTTGTTGTGTGTGTGTTGTGGTGTGGTGTGGGGGGTGTGTGTGTTTGTATATATAATATATATATAAATATATATAATATAAAATTATAATATTATATTATATATATAATATATATATATAATATAAAACATATGCAAAATTTCTACAGAGGTGTATAAATATATTAATATATATAATAGTTATGTATGTATATATTCAAATATTTATATATGGGGTCTTACATATATATATATATATATATTATAAATATATATATATATATTATATAATATTTTTATATATAATAATAATGCATATATTTTTTGGGATATATATTTTTTTTTATATAATGATTATTTCACACCACACACACACCCACACACACACACAAAAAACTTTGTAATAGCCTATGACTACCTCTAAACAGTCATTGTCTGGTTGGCAGGACATGGTTAAAACGGCTCGATCTTTATTGAGAAATATTTTCCACACAGTGAGGGGAGCACACGAGACATGTTTTGGGGTCACGCTGAGGGGGGGGTCGCGAGTCCGGCCACCATGTTAGGTCGCTGATTTTGGGATGCCACACGGAACCACCAACACACACACACACCACCACACACACAAACCCACAACAAACACCACACAAAATTTCATATATTATCTACACACACAAACACATCATATATATATACGTATGTATTTTATATTTATTTAAATGTATTATTATTTTTATATAATGTATATAGCAAATTTTTATATATATATATTATATATATATATATATTTTTTAAAATTTTAATATATTATAATATATATAAAATATATAATATATATTTTATATTGTGTGTGTGTTTGTGGTGTGTGTGTGTGTGTTTGTGTGTGTGTGGTGTGTGTGTGTTTTGGGTGTGTGGTTTTATGTGTATATGTAATATATATATAACTCAGCATTATGGTGTGGTGGCATTTAGCATCATCACTCAGCCTGAATCATCTACTGCAGGACTTAGGCCTTTCCCAATTTTTTCCCAATTTTGTTTTGTGTTTTTTTTTCCAGTCTCGGCCCAAAATTTTCGTTATTTCGTCATGCCCTTTTTGTCATGGTTTGGGCCCTTTGGGCCCTCTTTATTCATGTAAACCCAGCCCTGTTACTCTTTTTGTCCATTGTTATCCTGTCTCGATGTTATACCTCCCTTTGCCATTTTTTTTTTTTTTGATGTTCCCAATATCTTTTCCCTTTTTTTGTCTGTTCCCTGATCCGTTGCCCTCCCACTCTTAGATTATTTCCCTTCATCAATCTCTCCACCCCCTCTTGGGAACTTGTTAGTTTTCGTCTCCAGCATTTTTGTTGTGCCATGTTTGATTATGGTCATAACTGTAGCACACATTGGTTAAGATTTTTTTTTTTTTACATAATGGCAAGGACCCCTTTTAATATGTGTGTGTCTCCCGAGGGCCTGAGCCTAGACTGATGCATTTTTTAAATTTTCCCTCTTCACTAGAGTGTTTGTCCTGTACGATTTTCCCTGGTAATATATTTGTCCCCTACCTCTAGCGCTTCGCCTTGTCGCGGATCTTTTCGAACTGAACTCTACTGTTAAACATGATCTTATCTTTTTTCTTTTCCAAATCCGATTTTCAGACTTTTCTTTTCGATCGTTTATTATTGTGATTTCATTTGCAGTTCACTGAAAAAACACATCTCTACAAATCTTAGATTGTTTTGGTATTGTCTCCTATTTTGATAACCTTTTCCGTTCCCTTCTACTTTTTTAATTTTTCCGTATGCTGAATTTTAAAGTCAAATCCTTTTCAAAACGATAAGACCTTGCAAAGGGTTTTTCCCCAAATTTTTCGTTTATATTTTCTCTTATTTGGGTCCGGGGGGATGTGGTCTTTTTTGAAAAATCCACTGCGGAAGCCTGCCTGTTCTCTTGGTTGGTTAGAATTTGACGTGTTACATGCGAGGTGTGATGATTTTTGTAATAGTTTTAAGTAATGAAAGAAGGTTTTTGGTCGGGGGTTTTTTAAAACCCTTTCTGTCCCTTTTTATGAAACCAAAAAAATTGATTGCATTTTTTTTCCCGGTTTTGGAGTTTTTCCCCTTGTAAAGCATTGTAAACGATTGGTATTTCACTGTTCAATTTTTTTCTCTATTTAAAAGGTCTGTTTTATTAAATCCCGTCTTTTCCCCCGGTGTTCTCCCTCTTTCATTTGCCCTTTTGCGTCTTTTTATTTCTTCTGTTGTGGTGCTAGGAAAAATCTCTCCTCTCATATTATATTTTTATTATACACATTTTTCCCCACACACACCACAAAACAAAAACATATATATATATATAATATAATAATATTATATATATATATATTTTATATATATACATATTATACATATATACATTATATGTACCTATATTACATATATATTGTATTACACACACACAACACAACACACCACAACAAACACCCCACAAAAAACACACACCACACACAAATATATAATTAATATATTATATATATATATTTTATAATATTAAAATATTATATTTATAATATATTATATATAAATAATATATATAAATATATTAAAAGTATATATATAGATATATTTTATAATTATTAATATAGTGTTTTATATATATATAAATATATTATATAATTATATATTTATAAGAACACACACACACACTCACAAAACCAATATATTAATATATTATATATATATATATATTATATATAATAAAATATATATATATATTAGTATATATATATAATATTATATATATATATATAATATATATAATAATATATGTATTATATATATCATATATTTTTTTCACACAACAGACCACACACTCTATATATTAAAAATTAAAAATTTTTATATATTTTAAAATAATTTTTAATATATATATATATGTATATATATATATATATATATAAATTTTATATATTAAAATATATAAATAATATATTATCATTAATGATAGATAAATTTTACTCTTATATAATATATATCATATAATATATATAATATATTAAAATTTTAATATATATATATTATATATATATAATAAAAATATATATATTATAATTATTATATAATAATATAATTTATATATTATATATATATATAATATTATTTAAAAAATATATTTTAAAATTTTGCCTATTTTTTTATATAATTCTATATCTTTTTTTACACATACACACACACACACACACAACACACACACCACACACACCAAAACACACACCACACACCACACACATAAATTTATAATATAATATAAATAATATATTTATATACACAACCGTTTAAAATATATATATATAAAAATAATATATATATATTAATTAATAATATATATATAATATATATATATATAATAATGTATTTTTTTTATGGGGAATATAATTATATATATATATTATATTATATATATTTACATTTATATATATTATAATATATTAAAATATATAATAATATATATTATGTATTATTTTTTAAACAATATATTTATTTAATATCCTATAAAAAAAAAAAAATTATATATAATATTGAAAATTATATTATAATATTAAAAAATATATATAATTTTATAAATATTTCTATATTTTTATTTTTTGTTTTTTATTATAAGCAATATAAAATAATATAATATACATTAAAAAATATGAAAAAAAATATATATATATATATAATATATAAAATA
>NW_023645620.1:0-8043 GCF_015228065.2 Penaeus monodon
GTGTGAAATTTTATATGTTTTTTTATATATTAATATATATATTATATTATATATTATAATATAAAATATATATATAATATCAACACATATATACATACCCATGCAACACACACACCACACACCACACACAACCACACACACACCCAACCACACAACACCCAAACACCAACACCACACAAAAACAACAATATTTTTAATATATATATATACTCTTTATATATAATATATAATATATTTGTGTGGGTGTTTTTGTGTGTGTGTTAGGATGTGCATAATAAAGAAATAAATAGAATGTTAATTCTTTTTCTGTTACCAGTGCCCTTCAGTATGATTGGTTCCCCGACATTTATTGCAGTGGGGCCGACCAGCACCGAAGGAGGACCTTGGGATGCTGTGAGAAGGACGTCCCCAAAGTTTCGCCATGGCCGCGGCAGATGTCGTGAGCGGGGTTTTTTAACTGTCCCATAAAGTAGTGGACGGGCGTTGCCTGCCGGACTCCCAGTAGATCCATAGAAGCCCAACAATTTGCCGCAGGTCCCAGTCGCCCCAGGAGCTGTGCATAGGGGGCCCTGGCGGACGGTTTGCAGATCCGGTCAACCCCCAGGGCCATAGCCAGGTATCAGCCGCCCCGAGATCCCGCCCCTGCCCCCGATGCCCGTAGATCCGGATGAAGAACGGGGACGTGGGGACGCGAGAAGGACCGGACGAGTCTGTGGGGACGTGGGACGAGGAGCCCCCCGATTTGGCCTGGCCAGGACTACAAGGAGGTCTAGACAATCCGAAGTCAAGGAGGGACCTTGCGAGACTTTCGAGGACGTGTGGACATCGAGGACGGACAGAACAGAGGACCGAAGGATGAGGAAAAACATGGCGGCAGCCACTTGGCACCAGGAAAGCACGGAACGAGACGACCACCCCAGTTAGGTCACCCTTTAAAGGCACCCGAGGGGGAGGTCGAGTGGTGGCCCGAGCAATATAATGTGCATAATTCTATTTTTTTACCAGTGGGCCACGTGGCTACCGTGGACCACGTGGCTGGCTAACACGCTGATAAGCCCAAAAAAGAACCACCCGCTCGCGAGGACGGAGGGCCATTTTATTCTCACCTCGTTTGACCGGGAGTTTTTGTTAAGCACCCAACGCGGCAAGGGGCACTCCCCCCCTCCCTCCGGGGGAGCCGACAGCGACCGCATACCGCCATCACATAACTAGACATGTCTCGTGTGTCCTTTTATGGTGGTCAACGAAAAAGAGTGAATGCCGTTAAAAAGAAACTCCCCCTCTGATCACCATTGTATAAAAGGGAAAAACCCTTTTTTACAAGGTGTTGGTGTGTGGTGTCTGTGTGGTGTGGCATGTGGGATGTATATATATATATGTATATAAATATATATATTTAATTTTATATATATATAAATATATAAAAATATATATGATTTTTTTAACGGTGGGTTCATTTTTAGCCCCGGGTCACAGATGATACTAATTGTATTTTTTCATTTTTGTGAGTACGTGGTAGGGCCCCCGTTCTTTCCCAGGGAGAGTCCCCGGTTTTTCCCTTTTTGGTAAACACCCACCACACACACCACACAACCACACACCACACACAAAAACCACACACAACACAATATTATATTGAAGGAGTAAAAGACGCAAGCCACCAGAGTAAGCGAGGGCCACGCAAGTCCCCAATGTGAGCGAGACGAGAGAGGGGACTTGGGTGGGTCAGTGAAAAGGGGCTTAGCTTGCGGGTTTTTTTCTTGAAGACAGTATAAACCCCCCGTGTCCCGGGTGGAGAAAAGGTGGTGGAACGGACCCTGTGTGGCTTGGGCTTTTGCTGTATCTCTCTGTTCTCCCTTTCAGACGGGGGTCTTTAGGGGCGGTTCCCTTCGAGGGCGGATGTTTGTTCCTGTGCAAAAAAGAGAAAGAGGGGGCTGGTCTGATCCTGCCAAAGGGAAAAGGGCAGCTATTGGACGGGGTTGAAGTGTACATCGATCTTACTAAGTATTGTTGACATCGTTCGGCCACGCGCAAGGCTCGTCCTCCAGCCGCTGAACGCTTGAAACGATGCGTGAGGTTCTTTTTGCTACTTCGATGGTTCCTGGTGATCCGAGCATCGCTGGGGTCGTCGCGTGCCAGGGTAGGGGGTGACAGAGGTTTCGCATGAGGTAAAAAAACATCGTAGCGAGGGGGGTAAATCGTCTTCAGAAACGAAATATAATTACCGGCCCGTAAAAGGGCTAAGGGGGAGGATAATAATGTGTTTTAAATCCCCTTACTAAATTGAAAAGAAAAATGAGAGAATAAAAAGAAAATTGTCTCAAGAAGGGTAAGTGCAAGAAAGGTTTTAATTTATTTAGCGAGTTCAATAAGGTACCATCATATTAAAGAGAGAAAAATTAATTGCAAAATATTTTTGGGGAAAATAGGAAGTTTTAATGCTTCGAACACATAGGCAGTGGGCCTGAATTTAGTTTTAGCAGTGCGCGTTCGGCGTTTAAATGTAATGAGCGAAAGGTGGGGCCCGGGCGCGGGATTTTTTGTTTAGGCCATGAGCCGGGCTTAAAATTAACTTGTAACCGTGATTAACTTGTGATTTTAACCGGTAACCTATTAAAAACATGTGTCTGAGTGTGTTGCCATTATTTTCAACTGGGACACACCATCATACATATTTTACCCCAAACCTTAACTAAAGAAGCTAAACTCCGCTTATGGGGATAAGATATCGAACTTAAAAAAAAGGAATTGGGTTCAGTTTTTTAGTGTAGGGGTGGCACCATAAAAAAACGCATTTAGAGTGAATTCCCGATAGGGGGGGCAGGTAGTGATAAGAGGATAGTCAGGGATCAAAAACTACGGTTGAACAAGCGACAGATTAGCAGGCAAGTATGAAGAAACAGTGTATAAAAAACGTATAGTGTATCACAGAAATAACAAAACGCAAAAAGTAATGAAGTGATTATAATAGGAAAAAAAACATATAAAGGGAAAAAAAAAGTTTTCATTAATTCGACACAAATAAAAATAATAATATGATGAGAGCAGCCAAACAAAAATAAAATTTAATTTTAAACCGAAGGTACTATTTGTTCTGAAGAAAAAGATATTGCTAAATTTTGCGATCTGAGGATAAAAATAAATAGAAAGAAAATAAAAACACAATAACAATTTCGGAAGGTTAGGGTAGGAATGAGGGTGAATGAGGGGGGGCGTGTCACTTAGGTTGATCCAGTGTGTGATTGTTTGTTGTGTTTAAAAAAACAAGGGTTGACAGGGAATTTTTGTAGTATAGAGTTAGTAGTGTGCGTTTCTAGAGTGGGTGTACTTGAATTTTGAAAGAAGCAAATTTTATGCAAGGTATGGGGGGTATGGGGGGGCAAATTTTCTCTGGCACTAATAGGTACACTTACTTTTTAAAGTAATGGGAAGATTTTGGTGGGTGGATGAACTGCGACTCCTGGCCCTTTTTTACGGGGTTTTGCGAAAAATTAGCGAGGGGAGGGGAGCCGGATTGGCGAGGTGGCGGCGTAGAATGCAAGGAACCTTTTCACGACTTCGTCAGGAGGGTACCCCCAGGCTTTTTTGGTCAGCACAAAGTAGTAGAACACGCATGGGGTGGGTAGGCGCGCGAAGAGGGCTTGGTAGCGATGGCTGGGCGTTAAAAAACGGGGGGGCCACTTTTTGCGTGGGTCGGCAACAGGGGTCGGCGAGGAGCGAGGTGGTGGCGAATATGCGCCCGGCGTTGTGAGGTTCTTGAAAACCGCTGACATCAGAGTAAGCGGTGACCCCCCGCAAAAACCCCCAGAGTAACGAAGGCCCGCAAGTCACCAGATGTGAGCGAGACGGAGAGGACTTGGGGGGGTCAGTGAAAAGGGGGGTTTAGCGCTGGTTTTTTCTTTAAGACAGATTTTGAGACCCCCCAAGACCCCCGTGTCCCCGGGTGGGGCGAGGTGGTGGAGCTGGACCCTGTGTGGCTTGGGGCTGTCCCGCTGGTCTCTCCCCCTTTCCCACGGACGTGTCCTTTATGCGGCGGTTCCCTTCAGGGCGGAGTTTTTTCCTGTCCCCCCAAAAGAGAAAAGCCGGGGCGAATCTGCGTCTTTTCCCAAAAAAAAGGCGCTGCTTGGACGGGGGTGTAAAAGTGTACACCCGGGTCCGCTACGTTTTTTTGACAATATATATATATAATATTATATATATATATATTATATATTATATATAGATAGATAGATTATATTATTTATATATATATATTAAAATTATATTATATATATATATGTATGTTTATGTGTCTGTGTTTTTTGGTGTGTGTGTGTGTGTGTGGTTGTGTGAGGTGGGGTTTTTGTGTGTGTGTTTGGTGTGTGTGTGTGTGGGGGTGCGGTGTGGTGTTTTGGGCGTGTATTGTGTGTGTGTGTGTATCATATACATAATACAGTAATGTTTTTTTTTTTTTTTTTTTTAAGGGAAGGTTCATGTCTGACCCGACGGGGGTCACAGCTGATATTAATTTGTAGTTTTCATGTTGGATGTTTGGGGAGTGAGTACTGGTAGGGTCCCCAGCCCCTTTTCCACAAAAGTGGCAGTTCCCCTTTTTGGAATATTCCTCTATTTTCCGGGGGCGGGACCAGCATTGATTTGGGGCTGGTTTGGCCACCCAGTGGCTGGTAGGGAATCGAAGTGAAGTTCTTTGCCCAAGGGAAAAAACGCGCCAGCGGGTGACTCGACCCTCGAACCAATTGGGCCCCGGCCCGTCTTGAGTCCGTGCTCTAAACCCCGGGCCCAGCGACCTCATGTATATGTATACCCTATGCTTATATTATATATATATTATTATAATAATTTTATAATATATAATATATATATATAATCATATAAACAAATTATAAATACTACCCCCACAAAATATTTTATAATTAATATTAATATAAAATTATAATATATATATATATATATTATAATTATATATATATATATATATCATACAATCCACACAAAAAACACACACACACAACACACCATAATATATATATATATAATAATATATAATATAATATAATATAGATAAATATAATTTTAAAAGAGAGAGAGAGAGAGAGAGAGAGAGAGAGAGAGAGAGAGAAAAAGAAATATGTGTTTTGTGTGTGTGTGTGTGTGTGTGTGTGTACATATACTATATGTATATGTATATGTATATGTATATAAGCTTTTATATATTTCCCTACAACAACATACATACTTTAAAATATAATTATATATATATATATTATATATTAATATATATATATATTATATATATAATCGAGTCGAGGGTTCGAGTCACCGGCCGGGGCGTTTTTCCAATGGGCAAAAAACTTCAACCCCGATTGCCACCTAGCCCCTGGGGGGCAAGCCAGCCCAAGTCAGTGCCGGGGCCCGAACCCCGGGGAAAAAAGGATGGTGACTCGATAAAAAAAAAAAACCGGGCGGGAAGGGAACGGCTAACCAAAAATCTAAATTGCAAGAAAATCATGGAAATCCCTGCCGCCAACGTCCCAATATATATATTAATATATATTATATTTTATATTATATATTATAATATATATAATATATATGCAACCCACACAAAAACACACACACCACACCACCCCCTGCAACACACACAAAAACACTCACACACACACACACCATACCACACACACACAACACACACCACACAAAAACCCCCCACACACCCACCACACACACACACACACACAATAATAAAATATAATATATAATATAATTATAAAATATATTAATATATAATATTTTATTATATTTTGGTATAATATATATATATATAATATATATTAATATATTATATATATATAAATATTTATATATACGTTTATATAAATAAACAATAAATAAAAATTAATTAATAATATATAATATATATTATATATATATAATAATATAAAATTATAAAATATGTACAATATGTATACTAACATGTATATAGTAAAATAATATATATAATATAATATATATAATATTTATATATATTATATATATATATATATATACATATGTAGTATGTGGTGTGTGTGTGTTTTGTGTGTGTGTTGTGAGTGATCTTTCTTGTATAAATAATATATATATATATATATAAATTATTAATATATATAATATATATATTATCATATATAATATATAAAAATATATATATATATATATATATTAAAACAATATTATATTTTTTTAACGGGGGTTTCATTCTGGGGCCGCCTGGGTCACAGCATGATACTTAATTGTAGTTTTCATTTTTGGGATGCTTTTGGGAGTGAGATGTGGTAGGGTCCCCATTTCCTTTCCCGAGAGTGCCGGTGGTACCTTTTTTTTTGGGAAACCATTTCCTATATCCGGGTTGGGGCCCAGCACGTTTGGGGCTGGTTGGCCCCCCCAGTGGTAGGTAGGCAATCAAAGGTGAAGTTCCTTCCCCAAGGGAACAACGCGGCGGCCGGTGACTCGAACCCTGGGATTCAGATTGCCGTCGTGACAGTCCGACGCTCTAACCATTCGGCCCACCGCGGGCTTGACGATCATGGGCTTCCATGATTTTTTCTTAGCAATTTAGAGCGGTGGTTTGCTATTCCCTTCCGCCCGGTTTTTTTATCGAGTCACCATCTCTATTACCCGGCACTGCCCTTGAGCTGGCTTGGCCCCCCATTGGCTAGGCAGGCAATCGAGGTGAATTTTCCTTGCCCAAGGGAAAACAACGCGCCGGCCGGGACTCGAACCCTCGAACTAAAGATTGCCGTCATGACAGTCTTGAGTCCGGGAACGCTCTAACCATTCGGCCACCGCGGCCCCATATATATTTTATATATATATTATATATATTATTATATATATATATATATATATATATATATTTTATACACTGTGATATATCTTATCTATCATATATGTATATATATATATATATACATAACAATAAATATATAAATATGTATATATATACACATACATATATAATATAATAATATATTATATATATATATATATATATATATATATAATATATATCTATTATATATTATATATTATATATTATATATTATAAAATTATAATATTATATGTTATATTTACACATATATGCATTTGTGTCTCTATGGACGAATGCGAGTATGTGTGAAAATTTTCGCATGTGTGTGTGTGTGTGTGTGTGTGTGTGTGTGGTGTGTGTGTGGTGTGTGTGTGTGTGTGTGTGTGTGTGTGGGGTGTGTGTATGTGTGTGTGTGTGTGTGTGTGTGTGGTGTGTGTATGTTTGCTTGTGTGGAAGGGTGAGAGAGAGATGTGGGGGGGGGGGGGGGATAATATTACGAGGATTTAGAACGAGCTCTATTGTTCGAACAAAAAAAGAAAAATCGCATTCACCAATGCTAATTATACAAAATTCATATAATTAAGCCAAATGCTGCGAATTTTATCTTACAACGATGATTAGCGAAGCCCAAAAGGGTTTCCGTACAAAGCAAAAAATTTCCTAACTATGATGAAATGATTGTGGTTGAGGCCCATACACACAGACTTACAAAGAGAAAAAAAGAGACAGACAGATAGGCACACGTACAGATAGACTGAGGGGAAAAGCCAGAGAGACAGGGGAACACACAAAGAATTTTAGGTGCTATGCAATGAACAGCAAAACACTCTTCCGTGTGATATAATGGAAGAAAAACCCACAATGCAAAAACTAGATTTAATGAAAGTGAGACTACAGTTTCGAAATCCACCTGGATTCCCATCTTCAGGTCCTGCAGATAGAATCCAGGTGGATTTCGAAACTGTAGTTCACTTTCAATAAATCTATTTTTGTATTGTGGGTTTTTCTTCCATGCTTGCAATGAAGGGAAAAAGAACGACAGGTGGTTACAGGTTTGAGATGAGTAAAGCATCAACAGAAAACAAACAAAATAAAAAAACGGAAATGACGACAGAAAGCGTTAATGTGAAGCTTTAAGGCCGGCAAACAAAGTTACTGAAGGGAAATATGATAAGAAAGCATCAACGGAAAA
>NW_023645622.1:0-8042 GCF_015228065.2 Penaeus monodon
TTCTCCTTTAGCACCTTGTTGTTTCCCCTACCATTTTTTTTTCCATTTTCCTGAAAAACCCGGCAAGAGCCCATATCCGGGCGTGGGCCCCAAAATAGGGTTGGGCACATATGGGTTTCCCTTGGGGGGGTGATGCCAATTTAACATCTAAGGACAACCATTTTTAAAGTTAGAAGGAAGTGGGGGTAATTTCCACCCCTCAACTTTCAAAAAAAAGTTTTACTGCCCCCTCTTTAAAATTTATCTAGCTCCTCTAACGTTTTCCCAGGAATACCTCTCGGTCTGGGGAAAAAGACTTTTTACACTGATTGATTTTGGGGGGGAAGCTAATTTGGGGCCCCGGGGGGCTTAGCAAGGTGGTATTTCCTTGGTGCAAAACCTAAACTTGGCACCATTCGCTGTGGGGGTGCGGTACTTTAAAACCCAAACCCATTTTTATGTATCAAAAAAAAGACCCGTTATAAATCAAGGGTTTCATACTGGTAACTTGAATACTCTCATATTTACCAGGTAAGATTTCCTTGTGGATTGGGGAGGATTTTTTCCCCTTCTTACCTGGTTTGGGACCCCGGGAACCATTGATTCCCATTTTCCCCTTTTGGGGAAGCGGAAAAGGCTCCAATGACAACATGTGATGTTCCAAGGGAATGGTCGGGGGATTCGAAAGTCTAGGGAGAGAGCTGATTTTTGTAAATTTGTAGTACTCATACAAATTAGAATTTTTTCTTTTCCTCACCCCCCCCCCCCACCCCCCACGGAGCCAACGGGAAAGCTATAGTTTGGCTCAAAAATCTCCCCAAAAGCCCCAGGGGGAAGAGGAAATTCGCACCCCTGTTTTCAGTATGAAAAGGAGTCGCAGGACCTATGCCTGCCGCTGAATAGTACCTGCTTGACCCCAGCCATATTTACCCGGCCGATTGACTTGGACCGGTCCTTGATCAAGCCACCCGTCTAACCAAATAAAGGACCAATAGGTTTTTTTGTAGCTGCAGGGCGGAGCGTGCGCATCGCCAACCTCCAGGACTCCTGTCTCCCGGTATTAGGGATGCCACGCACGGCAAACACACTGGGGGGAGTTCTCCCGGTCCAAGATGAGATGAACCAGGGGTGGGTCACCATCCCCCTTCCTGGCCTTTGGGGCACCAGGAAGCCCTTTTTTCTCATCTCTCACGGTGACCCCTCCAGTATGGGTAGCCCTCTGGTCCGGCTCACCGTCATTGGGACCTCAAGCCCCCCCCCCCGTGGCAAGGCGGCTTCCGTTAGGGGGGCATCTTGACAAGATAAACTCTTTTCGTTGCTTGTTTGACAAAAAGTCACCTGCTCTATTTGCTTTGCCATGCCACAGTGTGTATTGTGTGGGTTGTTAGTAGTTACCTGTGCAAAAGTGAGGATGAGGCCACCTCTGCCTGACTCATAAATCTGCCTTTGATCACTGTTTCAAGGTTTACCTATCATTTGCCCAGATTATTTTTATGCAGATCAGCTTTGTTTTAACATTTGGGTGATGACTATTTTGATAATACTGGAGTGATTGCCACAGGCTGAAGAGGCTTCTCTTTCCTGAGGGCCTGAGAATGTTCACAACACGACTCGAACCAGTAATCATTCCTGATGGCCCTCCATAAAAAAACAACAAAGATGGGGGTAAATGTATATGACTGGGCTCAGGTTAACAATCTTGTGGAGATCAAGAGGGAATTGGAGTTTTGGGTGGGAGGGGAATGGAAGATTTTGGTCATGGCAGGCAAATTAAATAGCAAAAAGAGATACAAAGAAAGAGAAGGAAAAAAGGGAAATGGTAAATTCCATGTCTATTTCATTGGAAAATGTTATAAAAAATTAGATAATAGAAAAACTTAACCAAGATCTGGCCACAGAGGATTCCACCCAGTGTTGCATGAATGAACCAGTGAATGAACCAAAAGCTTTTCTGACACGGAGTCTCGGTCCTTGGTCCCCCCTCTTCATCCCAATCACTATTTTTTTCACTACCAATACACACCTGACCATTGATTATACATATAAAGTAATTGGGTTTACCTTATGATTAAAGTGAGGATAGCTGGGGAGTGACAAACTTCTGGGGTTATTTCTCCTGGAATATAGCTATTTATTTCACTGAAGTTCGTGGACTCCCAGAGATTGAATCATTTTTTTTTCTCAAGAAAAATTGGGAAAGAATTCAGAATCATAAGTAGTACTTAAAACTGAAGCTGTATTTAAATTTTAAAAAATGCATACATGATACAGTAGAAACAAATATTTAGGATTGAACATTTGATACATCACCATATCAGTATAATATAGATTAGAAAACAAACAAACAAAAAAAACGGTAATTTATTTCTAATAAGTTGACAATGATTGATCATGACAAAACTATATCACGAATAGGATACCACAGACGTAAATTTGTATCCTAGAAGGCGATAAAGGGCTGTCCTTAGGTTGCTTGAAGGACTGATGATACATTTCTGGCTGTCATTTTCTCAAATTGATTGTCTTCTGAGGGTGATTACTTTTATATTTTTTATTGATTAGTATTGGATATATATTGTGTGTATATATGTGTATATGTAATCTGTGCAATAGATATAATATATAGTATTTTCTGTTTTTATCTATTGTTTTATTATATATATAGTATATATATATATATATATATATACATGCTAATAATAGATATATATATATATATATATATTATATATATAATATATATACATGTAATAATATAAATATATGCGTATTACACAAATATATTTATGTAATTTAAATACACAATTATATATATACTGTAGTTTGTATATATGGGGCTCATGTACTTAATATATAATCTATTTATGAATTATATATATAATTATATATTATATATTATATATATATATATATATATAATTATATATATATATGTGTGTGTGTGTGTGGTGGTGTGTGTTGTGTGTGGTGTGTGTGTGTGTGTGTGTGCGTGTGTGTGGTGTGTTGTGCTCCTACACACACACACACGCATATATATATATATATATATATATATTATATATATCAGTATATATATATGATAGATATATATATATATGTGTGTGTGTGTGTGTGTGTGTCAGCGAGAGTGTATATATATATATATTATATAGATAATATATATATAATATATATAATATATATATATATATATATACACCCATAAATGTGGTGCATAAATACATACTACACACACACACAAACACACCCACATATATATATACTATATATTATATATATCTAATATATATATAGTATATATATATATATATTATAATATATATATAGATATACATATTATATATATATATATCTATATATATATATACATATTATACACTAGATGTGGAAATATAATATATATATATATATAGATTATATATATCTAGTAGATCATATATATATATATATATATATATCTATATATATAATATCAACTTACATATGTATATTATATATATATATATAATATATATATATATTATATAATATATATATATTGATATATAATTATATATATATTGTATATATATATTATTATATAATAAACAACTCATAAACATGAATAAAAACTTTTTTGGTTTATTTTCTGAGTGAATGTACATGGTCATACCCTCTGTCATGAACGTGACACAAAATCAGGGTATTGGCCCTTACTTGATTAGCGACACTCCTGCTTGTTGCTTGCTTGCTGCTTGAGATTGGCGAAGTTCTGCTTCGCCCGGCCTTTCACTTATGGCCCGGCCTGTGTCCATCTTTTTATGGCTGTCTCATTTGTTTGTCTGACACTCGGTGCTTACCGTGGTACTGGGAGTTGCCAGCAGGCGCTCCTGTAGTCGTGGTGTAAGCACTCGCATAATCTCTTTACAGCACGACGGCTGTGTTCTGCGGGCTTTGTCTTAGGATTGCGTGTGCACGCATTCTCTAAGTACTGTACAAGTGTGGCGTTCGCTCCCGCAATGCATGCAACACCTCTTTCACGTTCTATGGTTTGTATAAATCTGCCATGCACGTGGTAACCTAGGCCATTCTGGTGCCGAATGACTTTCGGTAACCTCTGTTGTTTATTTCAGAGAGTGCCAGTGGGGTTCATAGCCTGTGGCTCTGAGTACCTAGCTGGCCGAGGGGGAATACTCGTTTCCTCTCTGTGAAGCTGCAAGATGAAGGATTTGGGCGCACCGTACACTTCCTCTAAGTAAACTTCGGCTCTGATGTATTATCATGGGATTAGGGGGCATACCCCTGCCGATTTCGGCTAATCTGTCAGCAAGTCATTGCCTCTGATCCCTATATGGCTGGGAACCCAGTTTATGATAATTCTTCTACCCTGAGCAAGCATCCTTTGTGTTATTGTGCGATGGTTGTCAGGAGGTAGATGTTGTCAGTGGGTGAGCGCTGCTAAAGACAGTCGACGGCTCCTTTGGAGTCTGTGTGTATGACCACGTGTCCTTTTTTCCCTCACTGGACGCGTGTCTCAGTGCTCCCATGATAGCAACTACCTCTGCCTGTAGCGAGGAGGCGTTGTCTGTTACCCTCATGGATATTGTGGCATCCCTTGCTGCAAAAGCCGGCGCCTGCCAGTGTGGGTCAAGGGATCGACCGATCCACCCTGTGTAATATGTTCTGCTCCCGGAGGGGTGATGGTTGCAATGACCCTCTGGGTTTCTGCCTTTAGGCTAGGCGTACAAATATTCATTCTTTTTGCTTGTCAGTCTCAGACCGAGAAACTCTATACGAGGTTTGATCCCACGGACGGAGCTTCGACCAAAGTCAGCGGGTATGAAGTCCATGCCCTTGGCCAGTAGCGGTTCTGTGAGATGGATGGCGTATTAGCACCGGGCTGTGTGAGACAGCCAGGAGTGTTTGCAAAAACAGCTCGTTATTTCTTGTTCTAGGCGTCTGACATTTAGTCTTAGGGCTTGTTGTTCCTGGGAGACGGGATGATCTTTGATAAGAACTTGTGCTGCCGTAGATCAGTTTTCATGAGGCCAAGAGCGGAGGTTTGTCGACACAGGAGGTTGGGACCTTCGTCCACCTTGGGCACCCAGGAATGAACACTGGCGGCTTCGTTGGACTGTCTCCAGTCAGTCTTTGTATTTTCTCTTAATGCCAGAGCGAGGAGGCATAGTTACAAGGGGGCGACAGCATGTACGTAGAATGACTTAGTACTTCTATGTTGGCCCCTATGCGTGATTCCATTCATTGCTCTCATGAAAGAACACAGTCTTGCATTTGTTCGGTCAAGCAGTGCTGGGACCTCCTTGTGGAAAGGAGAATGGTCGGTCTATCCCTACCCCAAGGTAGAGGTAGTCCTGAACCCAAATCCCAGTCCTGGATTTTCAGACTTGTGCCTTGAATCTCTTGTCTCAGAGCCATGGCTTTGGATTTTGGCTGCAGAGATCACTTTAGTCCTGTCCTGCAACACTCTTTCGGATTACCAAGTCAGACAAACGGGGCTGTGTTTAGCAGTGTGGTTCCAGTGGAGGATGATGGCGAGATCGTCTGCATAGGGATGATCTTGCACCCACTGGGAGGTTTATGTTGGGATACAGGACATTAATGTTGTTAAAGAGGGCTGGACTGAGAACCCCACCCTGTGGCGTTCCATTTTATAGTGGCATGTGCTGTGCTAGGTGACCTGGAATTTGACTGGCCTGTCTATTGGTGAAAGTTAGTCACCCTATCCAAAGCCAAGAGTACCTCTGATTCCTGTTTGGATCAGCTCTCCGGAATGGCAAGAGGACTTGCCAATGCGAAAAGCCTTCTCCAGGTAAAGGAATACTACCACAGATGTGCCATGTTTATGTGCTCAAGAGCGTGGAGATGCTGTGCGCCGTGCTCATGACCCTGGCGGAAAACCAATGGGAGGGTTCGTACCACTGTGGGGGTCCCATTTTCCATCGGGAGCCGGTTCGTACCATCCTATCGGCCAGTTCTTGGCCAGACAGCTGAGCGAGATGGGCTGTACTCCCCGGCCCTTTGGTAGGGATGGGAAACTTGTGCCCTCTTCCAGCTCTGGGGTAGAGTGGAAGTTTCCCAGGACTGTTGATGAGTTGCAGGGGAATGCAAGCTCACCCTACCAGTCCCAGGTGGGGAAATGATGGGGTATGAGATCCCGGTCAGCGCCCAGGGCTGTTGTTGCCAAGGGGCTTTACTAGAATCTCTCTTAGTTCCTCCAGAGGAAAAGATAATGTCTGGAGTTAATCGGGTTCGGCTTGCCTTTTCTCTTGATGGAGCAAGTCTATCTGGTTGTAGGCATTCTTGTCTTGCCCCAGTTAGTAGCTGGCAGGCTGTCGCTACTTCGTTCTCGCAGAGAACTCTTGCGCCAAGTCTGTTGGCCTTCTGACTGGGGGTCGTGGTGCATGCATCTCGGGCAAGAGGATGGTGGCTCGCTTGACCCGTTGCCATAGCTCTGAGAGGGTGTATGGTGATTGATGGGAACTATGGTAGCCCTCTTCAGCTCGGGGTAGAGTGGAAGTCTCCAGGAATGCTGTTGATGAGTTGCCAGGAATGCAAGCTCCACTACCACACGTAACAAGGGGGAAATGATGGGGTATGAGATCCCGTCAGCGCCCCGGGCTGTGTTGCAACTGGGCTTATATGCATCCTCTAGTTCCTCAAGAGAAAAAGATAACTCTGACGTTATGGTGGGTTCAGGCGGCCTTTCTACTGATGTGAGCAAGTCTATCTGGTTGTAGGATATTATTGCAATTATTGCCATTTAGAATGATATGATGTTTACAAAACTTATACTAATAACAGCTACTTTTTTTTTTCACATAAATGATAGTACTAACAGTAATTACTAACAATAATAACGTTTTTATAATAAGTATTTATATACACTATTTTAATTATATCGTATTACTGTAAATATGACTGTTTTTAAACGATAGGGTCATGTCTGAGCCCCCGAGGTCCACAGAATGACACTTAATGTAGTTTTCATGTTGTGATGCTCTGGAGTGATGTACGTGGTAGGGTCCCCATTCCTTTCCACGGAGAGTGCCGGTGTTACCGTTTTAGGTAAAAATTCTCTCTACTTTTCCGGGCTTGGACCAGCACTGACTTGGGCTGGCTTGGTCACCCAGTGGCTAGGTAGGCAATCAAGGTGAAGTTCCTTGCCCAAGGGAACAACGCGGTGGTCGGTGACTCGAACCCTCTAATTCAGATTGCCGTCGTGACAATCTTGAGTCCGACGCTCTAACCATTCGGCCGCCGCGGCCTTGACGATCATGGGCTTCCATGAATTTTTCTTAGCAATTTAGAGCGTTGGTTTTGCCATTGCCTTCCGCCCGGTGTTTTTTTTATCGAGTCACCATCTCTATTTACCCGGTACTGACTTGAGCTGGCTTTGACACCCAGTGGCAACGCCATATATATATATATATATATATATATATATATATATATATAATATATATGTGTGTGTGTGTGTGTGTGTGTGTGTGTGTGTGTACACATATATATACGTATATGCTCACCGACAGGAATATATAAATATATATATATATATTATATATATATATATATATATATATATATATATAATATGTATACATATGTATGTAATATATATATATATCTATATATATATATACATATATATAAAGTATATACATATATATACATATACATATCGAGCCCGTATATACATATATGTAGATACACACACACACACCCACACACACACACACACACACAAACTCACACACACACACACACACGCACGCACACACACACTCACATATATATATAAATATTAGGTTACGTTACGCTTGCAAAAAGCAAGGATACCTTTAGGTTTAGGTTTGTGTTATACTAAAGTTAGGTTTAGGTTATGTTTAGGATAGGTTTAGGATAGGTTTAGGATATGTTTAGGTTAGGTTTAGGATATGTTTAGGTTAGGTTTGGTTTAGGTTTGGGTTAGGTTTAGGATTAGGTTTAGGTTAGGTTTGTTGATTAGGTTTTTTAGGTTAGGTTTTAGGTTTTTAGGGTTTGGTTAGGTTAGGTTTGGGTTTGTT
>NW_023645623.1:2500-8041 GCF_015228065.2 Penaeus monodon
ACATAGATATGTGCGTGTGTGGGGTATTGCATACATGTATACATACATACATTTACACATACACACGTGCTACATACATGTATCCACACCACACACACAGACACAGACACACACAGACACACCAACACACACACAATTGTTTTTTTTTTATACGGATGCGCACACATACACACAGGCAATAAACCATAGAGATAATACAACAATACAGTGAATTCGAGTTGGCATTACGATCGTCTGTTCTAAAGCGCTTGATTTACTCCAGTCAAAGGGCCCGATGGCTGCTGCGCCCTTGTGAAAAAGCCAAATCGCTCTCGTTTCACAACACAAAAATACTGATCGAACAGCGACGTGGTAAGGAATTGTAGCGAATCTCTACTTTTCATTAAGACCACAACGCGGGTCTTGCAGAGCATGACCTTCGAACAGGGGCTGTCTTTATGGAATGGTAGAAAGGGCGTGTTATTACAGCAAAAAACCGACCACCACGACCCTGAAGCCCTTATGTAAATGTTCTCTTTATTTATAACATTTTCCGTCAGTCTTAATCACTTTATTTCTTTATTCATATCTACTTTATTTAACTATCTCTTGTATTTTATAAAGTTCTAGGTTCATACTTCTTTAAAAATATTAAAAAGAAATAAACAATGTTGTTGTGTGTGTGTGTTGTTTTTATATATATATATATATATATATAACAAATATTACATCTACATACATATATATACACAAATACCACACATACATAAAAGGAACGAAACCAAGGATAAAACGAAACCACAACATTAAAAGGAAAACCTGAGATCCCCCAGACTGTAGATTTTCAAAATTTGCTTTTAAAATAACACATCGTAACTGGCCTCTTGTAAACAGTGAAAACATACTTATCTCTCTCTCTCTCCTGTAGACTCCAAAAACTAAAAAAACGAAGGAGGCGTCCAGTGAGGCCGGCGCTCCGTGAACCAGCGCTAAGCAGACCAACCCAAGGGGGGGTTTCTGGCGGCAAGACTCCTTTTTTATATATCCTCGCTTGTCTTGTCTAAGAGGTTTTAAATGAAATAAAAGTGAAACCTTTTATTTTTTAAAAGAATTGAAAACAAGAATTGAGACCGCAAAAGAAAGTTCAGAAGTAAAAGATAAAGAGTCCAGTAACATAGAAATGCTCCGGGGATGAGATCACCAGGTGGCTGCCACATCGGCCCACAGATGGTGCTGAGCCAGAGGGGCTGACCGTCCTGGTCTGCTTTCCCGTGACTAGTGGCGGAAACATCACGTCCACTACAGAATGAATACAGGCGTTACGCCGGGAAGATAAATAATATAATTCTACATAATAAAGATATAAGTAGAATAACAAATGATTATTGATTGTTTTAATGGAGGATTCATCGTGTGCACTGCAAAGCCCTGGGCAGACTGAAAGGTGGATCGTTATCACTTGGAATAAGAATCTTTTAAAAAATTTTGCTACACGAATTGTTAAACTACAGATTCATGCTCCAAAAAGGCTTTGGCTTAATACCTCTACATCAGTTTCGATTTTGTCAAAAATATGTGGCTCTACAGGTACTGACGGAATAAAAGTCAGCAACTTAGTTTTGATTTGACAAACCGAATGAACTTTGACGCAGGGATGCCTTGACAAAAGCGGTCCTTGAACGCGCCCTTCTCTGAAAAGTCCTAACCTTCCAGCGACTTGAAGCTTTTTTTGCCTCGTTTGCGTAAAGGCCCGGCGCTTCGATCAGAAATTTAGTGATTTGGACCAAAGATAGGTTTGGTAATTTCCCCTGATGTCGTCTGAGGCTTGGTAATTTCCTGATGTTGTCTGATCAGCCATCTTCCGTCGCGAAAGGGGGTCTGTAGTGGACGTGAGGTATCCACTGTGAGAGTCCAACTGGGGCGAGTCCCCCCTCTGGACGGCCGCAGCACCATCTGTGGGCATTCTTGGCACCACCTGCGACCTGTTTCTCCATGGATTTTAAATTTTAGCTATTTTTACCTTACTTTTATCTTGTACTTTTTTCTTAACATTGTTTTTCACGGCCTCAAGTTTTATTTTTCGACTTCTTTACATGATGAAATAAGTTCACTTTTGTTTTTATTTTATCGTATTTAAAAACCTTCTTACGACAAGCAAACAAGGAGATTAAAACCAAGTCTTGCCGCCGGCGCTCTCTCGGGTTGTTTTCTCGTCTTACTGCAATGTGGTTCCGGGCGCCCGTGTTGTAGTTCCCGGAGCCTACAAGAGAGAGAAGAGAAGTGCAAATTTTATTGTTTGCAAGAGTTGCGATGTGTTATTTGCATTATAACTTTTGAGAAACAACAGACTGAGGGATCTCAATTTTCCTTTTAATGTTTTGGTTTCGTTCTTTTACCTTTTTTTTTGTCGTTTAAAAAGTATGACATGCTAAGTATGAAAAAAGATAATTAAGTTAAAATGAAGAGATAAACGAAGAAATAAACAAAGTGATTAAAACTGACGGAAGAAGTTATAATATGACAAGAACATTTACATGATTTTTTTAAAACAGCTTCCTTTTCGAAGGTCATGCTCTGTAAGACCCGTGTTGTAGTCTTACTGCAATGTAGAGGCACACGAACAGGTTAGTTTTTCTCGTAGCGCCTCATATTTATCCGCCAACAAAATCTCTAAATGCGTTTTGCCATCTCCGTGACTTCTGGCTGATCGACAAGGCAATGTGACGAATTCAAAGGATTTTTAGATCGCGATATCTGAGGGAACCAGCTGGACAACAAACCCGGTAAGCAACGTGGATGGAAGCATGTTTGCCTGTCGGCCTGCGCGCACACCGTGCTTCTCGACACCTGTGACGTAGGCGTGAAATATATATAATATATATATATATATAGATATATATATATATATATATATATATATATATATATATATATATATAATTCCCGCCTACGTCACAGGTGTCGAGAAACACACACACACCACACACACCACACACACACACACACACAACCCACAAAACCCCACACACACACCACACACACACACACACACACACACCACACTCACACACACCACTCACAACACACAACACAACGTACACGCACACACATATATATTTACATATGTATACATACATAAATAAGTTAACGTATATATATATATATTTTATATATATTTTATATATATTAATCTATAAAATTTTAACACACACCACACACCAAAACACACACACACACACACACACACACACACACACACACACACACACTGTATATGTTACATATGTAATGAGCACAAGAGATTGTGAAGTTAGAATGACCCAAAATTCGTTATAAACCACCCTTTATATGCCTCATTTACTTAGTCTTTAAGTACGTTTTAAACACCTATGTATACCTCAATTCTGATTAGTCTTTAGCTGTGTAGGTTATTGTAGTACTTAATTATTTTCTCAGGGAAATAATGCTTTTTTCTATTTTTGGAAGTTGTATGTATGTATGTCTGTCATATAATACTAAGTATTAGGAACTAACGAGTCTGTGTAAAATATGGTAGTTTAACCCTGTGAAGGCCCGTTTTCGTTGTTGCACCCGCAATACATGCTTTTTAGTTGAAAGGCAATCTGTTATATTCATTGGCAACCTTGTTATACCAGGGTTTGTATACTTGATATTTTAACGAAGAAACAAATATGCATTATTTTTTTTTACTGAAAAGAAGAAAATTATGTATAAATTAATTAGGAAGAATTTTTTAGCTTGTAATATATGTTAATTTTTGAAATACATATGGTATTACACCGTGATACTATAAGAGAGAGAGCGGAGAGAGAGGCGAGAGAGAGGGGAGAGAGGAGAGAGAAGAGAGAGAGAGAGAGAGAGAGAGAGAAAAGAGAGAGAAGAGAGAGAAAGAGAGAGAAAGAGAGAGAGAGAGAGAGAGAGAGAGAGAGAGAGAGAGAAGAGAGAGAGAGAGAGGGGAGAGAGGGGGAGAGAGAGAGAGGGCTAATATCTGGGAATATCAGAGCCAAGGGGCGGACGCCTGGCACTGTGGCACCATCACCCATCCCTCGCGAAGTAGGAGGATCAAAAACCTATTTCCGAGTGAATGCTTTTTTTTTGCCGTGGAGAGGCATGTGAGAGATCAACTTCAAGAGTCTTCTGAACAGAGGAAAAAGAAAATAAGACTGAGCAAGACTACTCTGTAAGGAGAAAGAAGAAGGAAGGATAAGGATAAGTGAGGACAGGTGTCGGGCTTGATTGATGTTGCAGATGAATGTGAAGATTGAAAATGCAAGGATTCGTGACATGTTTTATCAGGATTGATTTTATAATTTATCTATTGTTTGATGTTAACCTTCTCTCTTGTACCTCTAAGGCGAAGTTAACGCATAGTAACCTCTTTGATCTTGTATAGTGTGGATTCCTAATTATATTATTATTATTTTTTATTATTTTATTATTATTATTATTATTATTATTATTATTATTATTATTATTGTTTGTTATAATCATTATTATTTAGAATTCACACTGAATGCTAAGTAATGCTCTCTCTTGATGAAGTAAAAGTTTCCCAAGATTAGGGAAAACTCTGGCATTTGTGAGGAAAAGTGTGGCTTATATATATATATATATATATACCACAACACACACACACATATATATATTATATATATATACATATATATATACATAATTATATACTATATATATACATATATATTATACATATATATATATATATAATATATATATAATATATACATATATACATATATATATACATATATATATTACATATACATATTATATTGCATATATAAAAATATACATATATATACATTATATATATATATATATATATATATATATATACATATATATACATATATATATATATTATATATAATATTTTATATATATATCTTTTATATATCCACAGCAGATTGGATGTTTACCAAGGGAAAAGGTTGCCGTGGAAAAATTTCAGGGAAAATTACAAGGGGAAAAGTTACAATAGAAAAGTTTGCAAAGGAAGACATGCCAATGAAAGGGTGCAAGGGAAGAATTGCCAGGAAAAAAACTACAAGGGAAATATTGCAAACAAAGAGCGCAATTGAAAAGTTGCAGAGGACGCGACCGACGCTGCGGCGAGGGCGTGGCGTTCGAGCCGGTGCGTCAGGCGTCCGGCGGCGAGGCTGACGAACGCCCCCGAGGGACGCCGCTGGTGCCCTTCCTCCAGGGAAACGCCACGAAGAGGAAACGGAAAAAACTCTTAAAACTCTTTTGAATCTGAGGAGAGAGAGAAGAGAAAGAAAGAGAAGAGAAGAAGAGAAAGAAGAGAAGAGAAGAGAAGAGAAGAGAGAGAAGAGAAGGGGAAGAGAAGAGAAATCAGAGATGAGTGTCATTTGGCGACACGAAAAAATTAAGGCTAATATAGTGGAATATGAATGTTTTCGTCAAATGCAAGGAGTTCATTTGAGAATGTTTTTTTTTGTTTTGCGTACAGCCGGCGGCGAGGAGCTTGGGGGGTCCAGGGGGGCCCGGGTGCGTAGGGTTTTT
>NW_023645625.1:0-8041 GCF_015228065.2 Penaeus monodon
AAATGTAAATACTTTTCCCAAAAATTTGGAAAAAATAAAAAAGGAAAAACCCAAAATTTTTTTCCCATTAAAAAAGGGTCCCCGCACAATTCGAAAAAGCAAAAAAATTTTGTTAAAAATTTATTGCTAAAAGAATAAGCGAATTTAAAGAGAAAAAAATTGCGACGAAAAAGGGGGTTTTTCGCCCTGGAAAAGGTACCAAAACCAATTAAAAATCAAAAAATTGATATGAGAAAAACAGAAAACATCAAAAAGACCATCCCTGTGTTTCTCGTTTTTAAAAAGTTTTTGATATTTTTGATCACGATATCCTCTGGAATATATGAACATATGAATTTCCAAACACATATCCAACAATAAAATTTTTGCCAAAAAAAGCAACGTAAAAACCCATTAGGGGTTAACAGAATGGTTCAAAGTCAAAAAAGGAGTGCGACGGGTTTTGCGTTCTGTCTCCACCCCCTTTTTAACAATTTTCTAAAGAAATTATGAAAGGTCGGAGAATTTTAAAGGGAAAACTGAGATGTGGAGGATACAAAATATTTAAAACTAAAGGTACGCCGAGAATAGTTTGTTGCCAGCAGTATCACTGAATTTTCAAAAAAAACTAGATAAAAATTAGAGAAAAAGCGAAAAGGCTGGCTTTTCTTAAGCCAAAAAAACTAAGTCATGAAGATTCAAAGGAGAGAGAGAGAGAGAGAGGGGGAGAAGGAGAGAGAGAGGAGAGAGAGAGAGAGGAGAGAGAGAGACAGAAGAGAGAGAGAAAGAGAGAGAATGTGGGTGTGTGAGAGAGAGAGGAAAAGAAAACCACACACACCACACACACACACCCACACACACACACCACACCACAACACAACACACACACAAACACACAGCGTTGATTATGTGACCAAAAAAACTTGAAGAAAACAAACAACTACAACAACAACAAAAGCAATTTCCATCTAGAACACAGGCTACCCACCCTTGCCTTTGTTTCCCCCCCTTCCGTCCCTTGTTTTGCCATCCCCGACCTCCCTCTAGGTCGTAGTCACTTTCTCGAAAATATGAAGGAAAAAACACACCACAACACAAAACAAAAAAGATATGTGTTTTTTTGTTTTTTTCTTTGTGTGTGTTTGTTTGTGTGTGTGTGTGTGTGGTATTTGCTTGTGTGTGTGTGTGTGTGGTGGGTGTTGTTGTTTGTTTTGTTTTTTGTTTGGGTGTGTGTGTTTGGTGTGTGTGTGTTTTTGTGTGTGGTGTGTGTGGTGTGTGTGTGTGGTTGTGTGTGGTGTGTGTTGGTGTGCGCGCGCGCGGGCGTTGCGTGTGTGATAGTATATTTAGAAAAAAAGGAAAGAGAGGAAAGAGAAGAGAGAGAGAGAAGAGAGAGAGAGAGAGAGAGAGGGGAGAAGAGAAAAGAGAGGGGGAGAGAGAGAGAGAGAGAAGGAGAGAGAGAGGAGAGAGAGAAGGGGAGGGGGAGAGAGAGATTTTTTCCCCCCCTCTTCCGACAATGCGAAAAATCGAAACATGGAACGTAATCAGGGACCGTTACCAAAAAAAAGCGATAAAGCGAGAATCAAAGTCTTTCCCCGTAACCCCTTCTAAAATCCAATATTTCAAACAAAGAGGTGGGAACCCTTTTCATTTGTTTATTTAGGAGACGATGACCGTGATAATGGGGTGAAAATGGTGAGGGTGATAAAAAAGGGAAACACTGGTGAGAGATTGTAGTACTAAGCTTCTACCTCTGCTACTACTAAAAAGATAATAAAATTAGTATTTTTTCATGGGGCCCGCGGTGGCCGAATGGTAGAGCGTCGGCTAAAGACTGTCACGAGGCAATCTGAGTTCGAGGGTTCAGTCCCGACCGCCGCTTGTTTCCCTTTGGCAAGGAACTTCCCTCGTTTGCCGCCTAGCCAGGGTGGCCAAGCCAGCTCAAGTCAGTGCCAGGTAAATAGAGATGGTGATCGATAAAAACCGGGCGAAGAAATGGAAACCACCGCTCTAAATTCCCAAAAAAAATCATGGAAGCTATGATGGGTCAAGGCGCGGTGACCAAAATTTAGGCATGGGACTCAAAACCACGACGGCAATCTGAATTCGGGTTCGAGTCACGACTGCCGCTTTGTTCCATTGGGCAAGGAATTTCACCTTGTTTGCCTACCTCCCAGGGTGGTCCCAAGCCGGATAAAAGAGAGAATGATTACCTAAAAGGTAACCCGACCTCCCATGGAAAGGAACTGGGGCCCTCCCACGTCTCACTCCAAGAAATCCAACATGAAAAACTACAATTACGTAATCATGCGTGACCAGGCGGCCAGACATGAACCTACCGTAAAAAAAAGATTATTTCAAGCCCCAAAATTTGAGTATAATCCCCAAACTCCAAACTAAAGGACCTGAAATGGGGAATTAAAGTGAGCGGTGCCCTTTTTGAATCTAAATAAGGACGTAAAGAAAAAACGAAGACAGCCCCGGGCAACTCTAGGGAAATATTTTTTGAATAGAAGGTATAATGAAGTTCTGAAAAGACATCCACCATCCGGGAAGCCCGGATGATATACTATAAAAGGTTCTCATTGGAAAATAAAATGGGGGTAAGCCGTGACCCCAATACTAACTATCGATTTTAAAAATAAGACTAAAAAGATGGAGCGCCCAAAACCCCACCTACGCTCGACAAAAAAAACTTTGATAACAATTACAGAATTACAGTGTCAAAAAAATTTGAATTCAATCAAGTGAAAATAAAACACCAAATGATTTGGGGGAAAGAAGGAAAAGAACTTTTGCTGAGCCTGCTTAAGAAACTATCCCAAAAAAGAAAAAGAAAAATTCCCCCTGGATATCTGAAAAACCCCAAATGAAATTAAAAAAGAAACCTAAAAATAAAAAGGATCAAAAACCGTGAAAAGTAATTTACAAAAACAAAATACAAAAATTCAAAGATTATTGCGAAAAGAAAAGGAAAAAAATATTTAAATAAACAATGCCAAGAACTAAAAAACGTTCTATCAATAAGAAAACTAAAAACTCTCCCAAGGGAAATCGAACATCACCAAAAATTTGTGTGCTTTTGGGGTGGTACGTGGTGGGGTCCCCAGTTCCTTTCCACGGAGAGTGCCGGTGGTCCCTTTTGGGTAATCTTTCTCTCTATTTATCCGGGGGGGCCCCCCCGTGGCTAGGGGGGAAATCAAGTAAGTTCCTTGCCCAAGGAAACAACCGGCGGTCGGTGACTCAAACCCCTCGAATTCGATTGCCTTTGTGACAGCTTGAGCCCGACGCTTAACCTTTGGCCACGGGGGCTTACGTAGGGCTTATATTTTTTCTTAGAAAATTTAGAGCGGGGGTTTTTGCCATTCCCTTCCCCCCGGGGTTTTTTTTTTTTTTTTTTTTTTTTTTTTTTTTTACGGTCCCATTTTATTTACCCGGCCTGATTTGAGCGGGTTTTGGCCACCATGGCTAGGCAGGAAATCGATTGGGTTCCTTGCCCAACGGAAACAAGCGCCGCCGGTATTCGAACTCTCGAACTCAGATTGCGTGTGAAGTCTTGAGTCCGACGCCAACCAGTCGGCCAGCGGCCCCAAATAAAATGGCACTAAAAAAAACTGAAGAGGGACTGTTTATGTGAGGGAAAAAAAAAAGGTAAAAGTAGAGGGAATCAATTTGTTCAACCATACAAAAAGAATAAAGATTAACAAAACTTTAATTTTAGACTAAATGACAGCAAAGGAACCACCACCCTGCGACGAATTTAAAAAAAACCAAAAAAATTAAAGATAACAAGACCCCCGGAATAGATGAAATAACAACAGAACTAACAAAAAATGCGGGCCCGAAGTTTTAAAATATTTCTTCTCAAACTTTGTAAAAAATATGGAATAAAAGAAGAGGGCCGAAGACGGGGAAAAAATCGTTTTTTACCCTAACCAAAAAAAAGGTACTCACCCAATGCAAAATAATAGGACAATTGCATTAATAAGCACACAGCAAATTTTTTTGAAAAATTATGCAAAAAGAATGAAGCTGAATTAAAAAAAGAAATTGCAGACGAACAAGCGGGTTTCGCCCGGGAAAAAGGTCCAGAAACCAGATTCTAAATCAAAAATTTGATCAAGAAAAACAGAAAAACATAAAAAAACCCCAAACCCTGTGTTTCTCGATTTTTTAAAGCTTTTGATACTTTTGACCGTTTCCCTTTTGGAAAATATAACGAAGGTTTTCCCAAAAACACATCACCCAAAACAAATAAAAAGCTATGTAGACAACAAAAAGCAACTGTAAGAACCCCCTTAGGGTTAAAAAATGGTCAAGTAAAACAAGGAGTGCACGGGGTTGCGTTCTGTCTCCACCCCCTTTTTAAACATATATTCTGAAGAAATATAGAAGGCTCTGGGAATTTAAAGGAATGTAGATTTTGGGAGGATAAAAAATATCAAATCAAAGGTACGCCGGATATATTTTTGGTTGCCAGCAGTATCACTGAATTACAAAAAACTACTAGAAAAATTTGAGAAAAAACAAAAAGGGGGTTTGTTTTTAATGCCAAAAAAACTAAGATATGAAGTTTAAAAATAATCGGAAATAAACAAGATGAACATTTACAATAAAGGGAATGATGTGGAAAATGGAAAGAGTCACGTATCGTGGAGCTTTTTTAAGAAATACAATATTTCACCGTAGAAAAAAAGAAAATTACCATTCCCAAAACCCACAGTTCTCTCCAAAACATCGGGAAAGACCGAAGCATTACCTTAGGAAAAGTGAGGTTTTTGAAATCTTTGTTTTCCCAATTTTCATATGGATTGAGGTTGGGTGTGAAGTAATAGACAAAAAAAGACAAATTTTTTGAAATGTGGTGTTTTACGATATGCGTATTAGGGGCAGAAGAAGACAATGATGAAAGTGTGAAAAAATAAAAGTAAAAAAAGGCTGATGGCATCTTGAACGGGGGAATTAAAGTTTTTTTGGTCATGTGGAAATAAAAATATTTAGAAAAATTGCGACGGGGTGGGAATGGGAAACAGAGGAAGAGGCAAAAAGAAGACAAGACTGGCGACAACATCAAAGATATTGAGGTTTTTATGGGACAAGTGAAAAAGAAAAACGCAAGATCGATTTAGGGCGAAGGATGGTGGAGAGGTCCCGGCGCCCAAAAATGACTACCCTTTTTGATGATGATGAAACAATGGGATCTAAGTCCGTTGTCCTTGTATGTCTAAACAAAATAGTTTGCTCTATCAAAAGAAAGGTGACAGTCTTTGTAATTCATTGTCTCCCCTTTTAAGGAAAACAGTTTCTTCAACGGAGAAAACTAGGTGCAAGCAAATTAAATTTTTCTAGGCAAGAAATTGATCTCAGCAAAATTGGGGTTTAAAACACGTTCACAAAAACAGGGTCAATGTGTATTAGGGGTGGTATATCCAGACACCCTTAGGCATTTTTGGGTTTCATACAAAGGGGAAAACCCCTTTCACATTAAATCAATATATAACAAAAACTGGAAGTGAGCTTAAAGGAAAGTATAAAAACTTTAAATAAAACATGAAAAAAAACGCGACTATAAGCCCGAATTAAAGGGCCCTTTTTTCCCTTTTTAACGAAAAATGAATGAAGAAAACAGGAGGAAATTCGTGACGCACTTAGGGCTTAAGTGCGAAGGGAGGCGGAAATCTTGGAAGCAGCAAGTACACCCCAGTTTTGACAGACCCAAATAATTTGAAGAGTTCTGGCAACCTGGGTGGTGAGACCCCAAAGGGCTAATAAATGAAAGGCAGTTTCCCAGGTCTGTGGAGGCTTTGAGCATGACGAGGACGAAAAAAAGGGGGGTCATCCACTGCAGCACCCGGGGGTCTCCCGGGTTTGGTTCTGTGCCACTAGGCAAATTTCTTTTGCTAGAGTGGGGATCGCCCCCCTGCAACGGCTCTTTCCACTTTAAAAACTCGAAACAGGTTCTGTGGCTCGCTCAATACCCCAACCCTAACAAGTCCTGTGGGTGGGGAGGGGAAAGTGACGGTGCAGAACCACTGTCGCAGCAACCCCCGCCCCTATCGATCGGGGTTTTGATCAGTTCTCGAACCCCCGGGCAGCAGAGAAACTTCGGCAACCTTAGGGGCAGACAACCTTCAGGTTGCCTACTCACCCCAATAAAGGGGGAGCCTAGAAAAGTGGCCTAACCATTGCCCCGCCCAAAACCCTCAAACCAAACTTTCCACGGCGGGACTACTCACTTGCGGTTAATTTAAAAAAGAAAGAAAAAAACTCCTCAAGGGCATGGAACATATGTACCCCATGGACAGAGATAATGTCCCCGGGCCGAGAGAAGATCAGTTTTCATAGCAAGAAAATGATAAAATACAACATCAACATTGCGCACATTGCCGTCTCAGCACGCTGAAGAAGGTCAGGGGACATCAGGGGGTGGAGCACATTCTTCTGGAAAGAAAGGCCCCAAAAGAAGAAGAAACCCTGGAATTGGCTTCACCCTCTTTTTAAGCAATTTTCCCGGTTGCCCAGGACAGTGAAAACAGAAGATCCACCTCCCCTTCCCAAAAAAGCGCTTTGTCACCATTTCAGTGCTTAAGCACCCACCCTAACAAAAAAAGAAGAGACCAAGGAGCAGTTCTATGCTAAACATTCTACTTTGCTCCATGCCAGCCATCTACAAGCTCATCCTGTTAGGGACTTCAACACCACGTTGGCAGAGACAACGATCAGTGGAGATAGGAAAGCATGGAATGGGAAAGATAAACAGTAATGGCCTTCTTCTGTGGGGCAAATGCACTGAGTACGACCTACTGATAACCCCAACACAATGTTCAAGCAAAATGATAAGTATGAGACCACATGAATGCACCCCTGATTTAACGTAGCATCAAATTGATTTGTCATCACCCGCCGTCATGACACACAGACGTTCCTCATCACCAGGGCAATGTTTTGTGCAAATTGCTGTACAGACAACAGATTTTTGAGCAAACTTTAACATGTGCATAATCCACGCAGGTGTCCAAAGTTCTCAGAGTGGCCTTCAAAACAGCAAGACCCCGGGTTTTACCTAGATACCAGCAGGAGCTAAAGGAAGACAAGAAAACACCCAAAAACCATACAGGGACCCAAAGAAGAGGTCCCACAAGGACTGGTTTGACGAAAATGACGAGACGATTCAGGCACTTCTGGATGAGAAGAGGAAGGCCTTCATAAACTGGTAGATCCACCCGAACTACCTGACATGATGTGCAGGTTCAAAGAATGTCAGCCAGATATGCCAGAAGCTGCCACAGGAAACCCACCTTGACCTTCCACCCACTGAAGATGAGGTTAAGACTGCCAGATGAACCATTGGGAAAACATTTGGGAAGGATGGGATCCTGCAAAAACTTTACAAGGTCCTTGGAACCCTAGTCTTAAGGGTTCCATGATGTCCTTCTGACCACTGGGGGTGAATTTCACTAAATTTCAATTGCTGGAAAGATCCTCAGGGTAGGTGAGGACAGACGAATGGAAGTGAAGGGAGCCTCAGGGAGCCTCATCAGCAACTTTGCCTGAAGCCTAGTGTGGCTTCCGGTTGGTTGCCGCACCATTAATATGGTGTTTCAGTGCGTCAGGTCTAGACAGCATTGAACAGCAGTGGACCATATGCAGTTTTTATAGACCTGACCAAAGCATTTGACATGGTCATTAGAGATGCTCTCTGGAACTAAGTTCTCAGGAAAACTAGGCTACCCATTAAATTCACCACAGTCATATATCTTTTTCATGAAAACATAACGAGTCAAGTCCTCTCCAATGAAACTTAACAAACTTCTTCAAAAATCTGGAACAGCGTGAAGCAGGGCCATACCCTAGCACTGGGCCACACATGCTGAAAGACCTCAACGTGGGCATTATAACTAGTCGCTCTTGAAGTCCTCTTTCGATATGTACCCTCACTGTGCCCAAGAGGCCATTCTTTATGCCCCAGTCCAGTTTTGACTCCGCTTTCCTTTAAGCCCCATCCAGGTTCCCTTTTGGAAATGACAACCCGTCCTTGTTTTTGGGCAAGTCCTGGGTTAAAGCC
>NW_023645627.1:0-8040 GCF_015228065.2 Penaeus monodon
CATCCTAAAACCCCAAAAATCCAAAACTCTAAATACAGATACTTCAATCACCCTACAACCCAACACCTTCCCCCCTCCCTCCCCGCACTACCCGTAACAGACAGAACAAAAAGTCCACCCCTCTTCCCCTACCAACAATCACCTTTCCCCCCCCCCTTTCTCCTATGCTTAGACACCTCCCTCTTCCCCCCCCCACAAGAAAACCTTTATCCCCCCCAAAATCCCCAACCAACTCAAAAAAAAACCTTTAAAATTTCAGATTACCTAAAGAAACTGCACTCAACCTCCAAATTTCAAATCCTGTCCCTTTCCCCACCCAAATTAATGCTGATATATCCCCTCCAAGATATCCCCCCCCCCCCCTATCCCCTTACCCCTCCCGACAGCCCCCCCCCCCCGACCCCAAACCCCCCCCCAAAAATTTAAACCCCCCCACCCTCCCCCTATCCCCTTTCCACTCCCCCTTACGCCCCTGAATCCCTTATTTAATCATTAACTCTCATAAAGTCAATACACACCCAGACACTCCCCTCCCACAAATCCTACTGCCGGCCCACGTTTTTAAACAATCTACCTCTGCTTTCCCCCCCCTATCCCCCCTTCACCGACCTCCCAACCTATCGGCATCTTACAGAAACCCAAACCTTTTTTGCTTCAAAAAACCATTCTCTTTCCCAAAAAGCATACTATTCTTCATCTAATCTAACTCCTTACCATACCCACCCTAAACCCCTTTTACTCACCAATTTTTTTCCCCTTAGACCCTAAAACTAAATCAACCACCTTCCCTAAATTAAATATATGCTAATGCCTTGATTCTCACATTTTCTTCTTTTTTAACCCCTTTCCCTAACCACCACCTTCCGTGGAAAAACCTGGGACCCTCCACGTACTCATCCAAGGGATCACAACTGAATACAAATTAAATATCATGCTAGACCACGGCCGGCTCAAAATGAACCTACCCCCCCTTAAAAAGGAACTACCAAAAAAAACTTTAATTTTCCTCCTGTTCAAATGTCCAACCCCGTCTTTCAATTTTTTTTCTCAGCACTTATATTCGTCTTCTTCTCTGTCCAGCTAATACCAGACTCGTCTGAAAACACCACATTTCAAAACATTGCTTTTTCTTGTCTATCTACTCACACCCAACACTCGAACCATATTTTTCAAAAACCTCAGCTTTGTCCGTAAGGAAATGCTTGGGGTCGTTTCCAGATTTTATTGAGGCATTGTCTTTTTTTGGCAAGGGTAATTCTTTTTTTTTATCACGGTGAATCATCAATGTATTGTTAAAAAAAGCCCCAAGATAAGTGAACCTTTCACATTTTCCAAATCTTCCTTGATTGTAACATGTTCATCTTGTTCTTTTCCCGGTTATTTTTGAATCTTCATATCTTATTTTTTTGGGAAATTAAAAAACAACCAGCCTTTTCGCTTGCTTCTCAATTTATCTAGTATTTTGTTTGTTCATGATACTGGGGGAAATCAAAACTATTCATCGCGTCCCTCGATTTATTTTTTGTATCCCCCAACATCCAGTTCCTTAAAAATTCTCTAGAACCCCTCTAATGGTTTTCAAAATTTTAATTAAGAGGTCGAGACAGAAGAAAACCCTTCGCACTCCTTGTTGACTTCGAACCATTTTTTACCCATAAGTGGTTCTTACAGCTGCTTTTTTGGAAATTTCTATAACTTAAAAAAAAAAAAAAAAAAATGCTGATAAACATTAGTTACGTTAGTCGTTCAGTTATTTTTTCTACCCATTGCACCCCCTCCCCCATCCTTTCCCCTTGTTGTCAGGGGGGGGAGCGCTTAAAAAACGGGACTGGAACCCAATGCTGGGGATCTCCCCCCTTGGGCCTCGACCCTCGATCGATTAATTTTGATATCTTTTTTCCCTCCCTCCCTTTTCCGTTTTTGGTTTCCCTTCCCACTCTTCTACTAATCTATTCCTAAGGTGTGGAACTGTGCTAAAAGGATAAAAGGCTCTTTGGTCCCATGGCCCTTGGGGACCTGGGCAGGGTATTCCCTCTTTTTTTATTGTTTAGCCCTTCCCAAAAGGGGGACCCGGGGGGGGGTGGACTTTTCTCCCCCCAAACTACCCTTTCATCAATGCCCCACCAATTAAAACTCCCCCGTTCCCCCCATCCCAGGCTCTTTTGCCACGGCTCCGAAACTGAAAACTACTACCCCCCCCCCAATCCCTATTAGTACGTTATCCACCCATCAACTTAAATTCCAGAGACATTCCCTACTCCCCCAACATCTCAACTTTACTCTATCCCCACAACTTTATCAAACCCCCTTTTTCTTCTTCAAGTGCCTTGTCCTTTCGCCCATTTGAGATCTTTGTTCGCTGGATGAACTTTGCCTTTGTTCCCCCTCTTCTTTCCCCTTCTATCTTTCCTGTTAACACAAAGTTTTCCAATCAAAAACGAATCAACTACCCATCCTCCTTATTCTACTTATTGCCCCTCTCCATAATAATATTTTTCCTCAACACTGTTCCCCTTCCCATAAAACCCGCCCTTCTACTACCCCCATCTCTACAAATATCTTAAATACCCCTATTTAGGCCCCCCCATACCCCCCCCAATCCCTTCCGTTTGTTGTTTTTGGAGGGTTGGGAGGCGGAAACGGGGACACAATGAGGGGGAACTCCCCAAAACCGGGGACTAGCCTCGACTAATAATTTTGCATGGTCTTTTTTTCCTTCCCACTTTTCGTTTCTGTCCCTTCACCAAATTCTGCTATCCCCCCTTTTAAAGGGTGAGACCGTGCTAAAACGATAAAAAAAAGGCTGTTTTGGCCCATCCTGAAGGGCCCTGGGGGACCAGGGCACGGTTTTCCCCCTGATTTATTTAACCCCCCTTACCCCTCAAGGGGATCCTGGGGGTGGATTTTTTTCCCCCAACATAACCCGCTTACCATGGCCAAAATGAAAACTTTCCCCCCTATTGGGGGCAATGGGTTTTGCCCCTTTATAAAATGCCCCAACGTGAAAACCCACCCGTTCCCTGACCCCAGGTTTTTTCCCCCCCCCTTTTGACCACACTCCAAACACTGCAAAAACTACCCCCTCACCCCAATGCCTACTAGTACATACCAACAATAAAACCCCTTAAGGAACATTTCCACTCTTCCCAGCATCCCCAAACTTTAACATCTCTTCCCCACAACCTCCAACATAAAACCCCCCATCCCCCTTTATTAACCTCACACCTTTTTTTGCCCCCTCTCCAAAATACTACCTCCCTAACACTACTCCATCTTCTCATCCCCCCCCCCTTTCGACTCCCCCATCTCTACAAAAATCTTGAATACCTCTTTGCGCCCCAAAAGGGACCGATTTTTCGTGATCCTTCCCACAGCCCCCTACTCTGACAACACCCTTCTCTTCCAACGTCCCCAAAAAAACAATAGGAAAAGTCTTTTTCCGAAACCGACCCCCCGCTCCTCTTGTCACAGTAACACCCAAAAAACCCAAGCTATGCATTAACAAAACTAACAACCTAAAGGGTAACCCCCCCCCTTTTCAAAAACCCCACCCAAACCTAAATACTTGAAACCGGGAAACATTTCAATCTCCCCAAAAATTGCCCAAATCTTGCAAAAATTGGGCAGACTGTGGAGAAGACCTCTTTCCTGTCTCACAGACTAATGCAACATCATACAATTCTTTTCCCCCTTCCCCCCAGAGTCACGAAAGAAACCCCCCAACTACCAAAATTACCTTCCGTAGAAGACCCCTTCCCCTTTAAAGTCTACATGGAGGAAACCCTCCCTTCATCCATACCCAAACCCCCTCCACTCAGGGCCAAAAATTTTTGGGTCTAGGACACCCGCCAAAAAATTTCCCTTCCCCACCAGATGCCCACTTTTGCACAACCGGGCCCTACCCGTCTAACTCTCTGCACAATCACGCACATTGCCCAATGGGCGGGGCCCCCATAATTATTTTTAGGGGGTGTCCCCCACAAGTTTGAGACGAGGAGCAAACCCCAATTCAAACTTGGGCTCAACCTAGGAACAGAAGGAAACCGTCGACGTGGTTTCTCCCTTACTCTTACTCCCTAATACTGCTCATTCACCAATTCTCCTAGACCCCCTACCCCCCATTAACTCCCCCCCCTTCTCTCCACCTTCCCCCTAAACTCTTTTGCCACCTAAACCCCAAAACTCCCAACTCTACCACCCCCCAAAAAACCCAAACCCCACTACAACCCCAAACCTTCCCTTCTCCCCCTCGCACAACCCTTAACGACAGAACAAAATTCCACCCCCTCTTCCCCTACCCCCAAACCCTCCCCCCTTTCTTTGCCCCTAAAACCTTGAGACACCAAATCCTCTCTTCCCCCCCCCACAAGAAAACCTTTTTCCCCCCCCAAAACTCCCAACCCTCCTCAAAAAACTATTGAAAAAATTCAAGATTTTCTTAATGAAAACTGACACTCAAACCTCCAAATTTACAACTCCCTCCTCCTTTTCCCCCTCCAAAGTAAACTGCTGATATCCATCCTCCCCTAATGATATCCCCCCTTTTCACCCTATCCTCCTAACCCCCTCCCCAACACAGCCCCCCTCCCAACACAGCCCATTCCCCCCCCACCCCAACCCCCCCCCCATTAACCCTCCCACCATCCCCTCTATCCTTCCATTTCCCCCCTGGATACACCGGGGGAATCCCCTTTGTAAATCCCCCCTCCCCTCTATTTTTCCACCCCCCTCCTTGATACAACCCTGTTTTATGTCCAAGTATCTCCTTTTCCCGGCCCTCTGCTCCCAAACCCCTCCTAGTAAAACACCAATCCCACCTCTCCATTTTCAACCTCCGGTCCTTTTCCCAAACCCCCTAGCTGTTCTTCCTCAAAAACTCCAAAACCCTACTACAATCATACATCAAATGTAACTATCCTTCTTTGGGAAAATTCGCGGTTTCTTTTCCCCGCCGCCTTTCTTCCCCTTTTTTCTTTCCCTTTTGTATGCCTCGGCCTTCTTTTCCTCTCCAGACCTCCCCCTTTCAAAAATTTTCTTTCCCCAATTACTTTATCTTATATTATTTTTCCCCCATTTATCCTCCCCCCCGACCTCCCCCTTAACATTTCCCCCTTACAAATCCCCATTTCTTTTTCTCCTTTCTTTTCCCCCAATCATAATTCCTCCATTTAAATCCTTACCTACCCCCCCTAACCCCCTTTCCTCCCAATTCCTTTCCCACTTGCCTTCACAACTCACCACCCTTCCTAAATAAAAATTTTGTCTACCTTTTTCTTGCACATTTTTCTCTTTTAACCTTAAACCCAACCCAGCTAACCCTTTCAATCCCCCAATCCCCCTTGACAAAAACCCTCTCAGCATTCCCAAAAACAAGTGGCGTTCTTTCCTAGGCCCATTTACCTTTTTAATAAAAATTAAACCAAAGTAAACATATAAACCTAACTGATCTTCCGTAACCCCACCCCAGCAAACCTCACCAAACCCCCCTCAATATTTGCACGGGAAGTTCTATCCCCCAAAAAAACTCCCCAATTTAAAAAAAATTGGTCAGATTGTCAAAAAATTTACTCCCTTTCCCTCAAAGACTAGAGCGATATAAATTAGTGCTACTCGATTCCCCCGAGGTCTTTTTAAGAACCCCACTAACTTGAAAAAAATTATTTTCCGGACAGATTCCCTTTAAATTTTTATTTTGGAGAACCCCTCCCTGTCCGACCATATAAATTCCCCCCTTTCCATGAAAATTTTTGGGCTTTTAGGACATCCTGCCAAACATTGCGTTCCACGCCAGTACCCACTATGTTCCCAAACTGGTCATACTCGAAAAACTGCCTGCACATCACGCACAGTCCCAAACTTGGGGCCCCCTTAAGTTTTTTTTTTTTAAGGGGCTCCCCACCTAAAAAAATTGAGTCTGCGGGCAATTCTCAGATTAAAACTTGGACACGCTCTACATGAAGCCAACGGGGAAGCAGTCGCGGTTTTTTTCTTACTCCCCCCCAGTAATCCCTGCTCTGCCCTCGCCCTCCCCCCAAGACTTCCTACACCCCCCCCCATACCCTTTCCCCCTACATGCTCTTTTTCCCCCCTTCTAAACCCCCTATTCCCCCCTCAAATTCTTTTTCCATTTTTAAAACCCGCACTCCAATCCTACTCCAGCCCCAACCTTTCCCCACTCCTTCCCCACACCCACACAGACAGACTAATTTTTACCCCCTTCCCCCCACCCCCCACCACCATTCCATTTCCCCCCCTTCCCCCCCCCCCCTCTGAAAACCACAAACCCCCCCCCAAAACCAAACCCTTACAAAACCCTTTTTTCTTTTTTAACCCAAATAACAAAACCCAACCCACCTCTCCCACAACCCCCCCTTCCCCTCTTTCCCCTCCCCCCTTCCTCCCCTCCCTCTCCCCTCCCCTCCCCCACCCCCGCCCTCCCTTTCCGCCCACCTCTTCCCCCCCCTCCCCCCTTTCCTCCCCCTCCCCCTTTCACTTTCCTTTATTCACACTTCCCTTCCCTCCCCCCCCCTGAAAAAACCCCTTCCCCCCTTCATTTTACCCCCCCAACTCCTTCCCCTTTTAAACTCCAACCCCTTAAAATTTCATTTTATGATCAAAAAAAAAAACCTCCCACATAAATTCCCTTTTCCCCTTTTATCCTAACCCCCTCCCTATCCTTTTTTCCTTTTAAACCCCCCCATTTTTGCTCCAAAGAACTTCTTACCCCCCTCCATCCTCTCTCTTCCCTTTTAGTTTGTTATCTTTTCCACAGAAACCCCCTTTGTCATTCTCCTTCCAAAACTATCCCTGTGCACATTATTCGCCTTGCATTTGGTCTCAGTTATTTCTTTTACTTCCCCATTGACTTTTTTTACCTTTTTGAAAATCAAATTTCCCAACTTCAGCACCCCCTTTTTCCTCATAGTTTCCCTCAACACTATTTGGGGATTCTGCACCAACCCCCGTGGCCGATCCATAGAACCTTCCTCTCCAAAATTGGCCTTATTTTTAATTCAATCGCCCCACACACTTTGACTGTGCCCAATCTTTTTCATCTTTGACCTCTCTATGTTCCCCTTCCCTCTATTTAGATTTCCATTATCAGTTCTGACCCCCTTTTTTCCCCATAGTGGCTATTTTCCGTTCCCTTTTTACCACTTCTATGTCCACTTCCTAATCCCCCATGGTGCTTTTATAGACTCACTGCATACCTTCACTTCACTCTCTGCTATTCCTATACCTCTAAAAGCTTCCGTGGGGGAATTCCAATTGCACTAAAATTTTTCTTAAAGCGTTTCGCCTAAACGTTACCGCACAAACAGGCTCCCCAAAACCTATCAGCCCTTTTTTCCTTTAAAAAAGCTCCGCCTGTCTTTGTCGTACAATCAGGAAAAGTAAACAAATAGCTGGCAAAATTGTTTCCTGCGGGAGGAGGGGGATATGGTCGGGCAGGGGGGGTTTTCCCCCCTAATATAAACTTAAGACCTTTCTTTATTCCCCATGACAGCCTTTCTGGGGAAATCTCCGCACCCATAAAAAATTTTTATGAAAAAACCCTCATCCCGGTCAGCTCCCTTTTAAACGGAACAGGGGAAAGGCTCTCGCCGCTTACGTTTGGCACCCCCGTCTAACCCTTCCAATTAATTCATGTTTTTAATCCCCCCTTATTCCCTATTCCCATTTCCCTTTCCCCACATTCTGTTCGTCCAAACTTTGACAGCCCTTTTTCCCCTGCTTTCCTCCCCCTGTCCTCCCTTCATACCTCCCACCTATCGGACACCCTTAAAGAAACTCACACTTTCTGCTTTGGAAACCCGTTCTCCTTCCCCAAAAAGCAAAATATCCTTCATTTATATAACCCCCCTTGCCTCACCCTACCTTAACCCTTCATCTCCCTCCTTTCCCTCTTTAAAATAATGTAGCATCTAAAAAACTAATCAACCGCCCTTCATTACCCTTTTCTGTACCTTCCCATAGTGCTACATGACCTTAGATGCAGCACATTATTTTTTTTTTTGCCTTAACCATTACCTTAAAAAA
>NW_023645628.1:0-8039 GCF_015228065.2 Penaeus monodon
AGATGATGATGTAGATGATAGTAGATAGTGATAGATGTGATGATAGATAGATAGGTAGATATAGTTATTTTAAAAATTTTAAAATTATATTTATTTATTTTTTTGTATTTGTATTTATATTTTATATATTTATTTTATAATATTATATTATTATTTTATATTTATTTAATATACCATATATATTTATATATAATTTTATATTATATATAATATATATATAATATATAAATATATATATATATATACATATAATTATTTTATAAATATATATATTAATTTATATAAATTTTTATATATATATTAATATTAAATTTTTATATATATTATATTTTTTAATATTATATACAAAATTTATTATATATTTATATATTTTTATTAAAATATTAATATAATATATATTAAAATTATATTTTTATATGTTTATTTTTATATATTTATATATATATTATTATTTTTATTATATTATATATATATATATATATAAATTATATATCTTATCTCTACTATCATCTATCTTTTCATCTATCTATCTTCTATTATCTTCTATCTATCTATCTTCTATCTTCTTCTTCTATATTATATATATATATATTTTATATATATTATAATATAATATATTATTAATTTATATATATATATATATATATATGTGTGTGTGTGTGTGTGTGTGTGTGTGGTGTGTGTTGTGTGTGGGTTTTGGGGTTGTGTATACATATTTTTAAAATATATATGTACAGTAAATATATATATATATATATTAATTATAAATAATATGCATATATATAAATAATGTATATAATTTATATATAAACTTTTATGTATATATATATATATATATTATATATATAATATATATATATTATATATAATATTGTTGTGTTTTATATATATTTAATATATATATATAATATATATATATATATATATATATTATATTACACCACATACACAACCCCCAAAACTTCTAGTATCTAATCTATCTATCTATCTCTCTCCTCTCTCTCTCTCTCTCTCTCTCTCTCTCTCTCTCTCTCTCTCTCTCTCTCTCCTCTCTCTCTCTCCTTCTCTCTTCTCTCTATATATTATATATATTATTATATATATATTATTGTATAAATACATATAAACACACACATACACACACACTATCTATCTATCTATATATCTATATCTATATTATATTAAACTATATATTATTTATATATATATAATAAAATATATTATATATATATATATAATATAATACACAAAATTATATATATATATATAATATTATATATATTAAAAATATTATATATTTATATATAATATATACACACATACACACCACTATCTATTAGCATCTATATCTTCTATCTACATCTCTCCTCTCTCTCCTCTCCTCTTCTTCTCACTCTCTCTCTCTTATTTTTATTTATTTTTTTTTAAAAAAAATTATTTTTTTTTTATTAATAATATTTTTTTTTATTTAAATTTTTTTTTATTTTTAAATTTTTTTAAAATTTTTACAACCCCAAAAAACAAACCCTTCTTTAGCTTCAACCCCCCCCCCCTTTCCCTTTCTCCCCCCCATGGGCCCCCCCTTTTTCCCCCCCCCCTTTTCCCTTTCCCCTTTAAAAATTTAAAAAATTTTTTTATTTTTTTATTTAAAATCATTAAAAAATAAAAAATAATTATTTAATTTTTAATTTGATTTTTAAATTAATTTTTTTTAATTTTATATTATTTTTATTATAAAAACAATTTTTTAAATTTTTTTAATTTATGTTTAAAAATTTAAAATTTTTTTTATTTTATATATATAAAAAATTTTTTTATATTTTATTATTTTAAAAATTTTTTTATAATAAAATTTTAAATTTTTATTTATTTAAATTAATTTAAAATAACCCAAAAAAATTTAATATTATAAATTTTTTTATTTTTTTTCCTTTCTTTTTTTTCTTCCCCTTTTTCCCCCCCTCTTCCCAAAAATTAAATAATTAATTTTAATTAATTTTAAAAAATAATAAAAGAAAAAAATAAAAAAAAAAAAAAAAACAAAAAAATTAAACTAAAAAAAAAAAAAAAAAGTTTAAAAAAAAAAAAAAATAAAAATTAAATATAAATTTTAAAATAATAAAAATTTTTATTAAATTTTTAAAAAAAAAATTTTAAAAATTATATTAAAACATAAATAAATTTTTATATATAATAATTTTAAATTAAAAATAAATATATAATATAAAAATTTTATAAAATTTTAAATTTTAAAAAAATACAAGGAAAAATCTGCAACAACCCCAAACAACCAAAAACTAAAAAAAAAAAACAAACACCTTAATTTAATAAAATAAATTTTTAAAAATTTTTAAAAAAATAATTTAAATTTTAAATTTAAAAAAAAAAAAAAAAAATTAATAAAAAAATAAAAAAAAAAAAAAAAAAATAAATATATAATTATAATAAAAAAATATATATATATATATAAAATTATGTATATAAATATAATATATTAATATATATATAATATATATATTTTAAATATATATATATATATATATATATATATTATATATACATATGTATATTGTGTGGTGGAAATGTGTGTATGTGTGTGTTGTGTTTTTGTTTGGGGTGTGTGTGTGTGTGTGTATGTGTGGTGTTTGTGTATACACACACAACATTACACAATACCTATATGTAAATATTATATATATATGTATATTTTATTAAAAAAAATTATATAATAATAATTATATATATATATATTTTAAAATAATATATAATATATATATCAACATACAAATATTACATATACACAAACACACACACACAAATATATGAGTTTATATAATGAATTTTTTATATATATATATATATATATATATATATAATAATATATATAATATGTATAATAGATATATATATAATTATTAATATATTATTATAATTATATATATGTGTGTGTGTGGTGGGTGGGGGGTTGTGTGTGTGTGTGTGTTTTGTGTCTGTGTTTTGTGTGTGTGTAACAAAAAAGTAATGTGTTTAGAAATTATATATATGATTTAAATATACATAATATATAATATATATATATATATAATATATATATATATATATATATATAATAGTATAGGGGTTTTAGGAAATTACATAAAAGTATTTTTATAGAAAGATATGTGATTAAAAACATATTATTTTAAAATATATATATTTATACAAATATATATTATATTTTATATATATATATATTTATTTTTTATATATATATATATATATAATATACCACCAATATAAATATATATATATAAAAAAATAAATATATATATAAATATATTATAATATATAAATATATATATATATAGTATATATATATATATTATATATAAAATATATATTATAGAATATATATATAATACATGAAACCCAAAACCCCAAACCACACACACACACACACAATACCAACATACACACAGAAAAACACACACACACACACACACCACCACACACACCACACATATTATGGTTTGGTGTAGCAACTTTTGTTCTAAATTTAACCTTTACGAAATTTCATTTGACTAAAAATAAAACGATTCAGTTTAATAATAAACAATAATATCAATTTTAAAATTTATTCTTTTAATGATTAGTCTCATTTAAAAAATAAAATCTAAAAATCACAATATAAAAAAACAAAATCAGTAAAAAAAAAGACTGTCTCTAATACAAGATGGTTTTTATGCGAAGTCAAAAGGAAAAAAAAATCAATATGGCAACCGAATACAAATGAAAACCAGAAGACAATATGGCAACCGAGTAAAAAATTAACAACCAAATTTCAATGTGCAACCCGTCAAAAAATGACAACCAGAATGGCAATATGGAACCAAAAAGAAAAATGACATCAGAATTACAAGGGCATGAATGACAATGTAGCCCCAGAATGGGAATATGGCAACCATAATTTGACAATAATTTGGAACAAAGATGACATGACAACAGGAATAAAGAAAGGGCACCAAAAGAATACGCCAAATTAATGATAACCAAATTACATGGCAACTAGAATGACATGAAATGGCAAACCCTAATGCAATATGACAAACCCAAAAAGACGAATGGCTACCCGAAGACAATATCGTCATTTTCTGGGAAATTTTCTTTGGGTAGGATTTGGCTGTTTGCTTAACATTTTAACGTAATTGCCAGAATGCCCATTCTCCATGGTGTCCGTTCTTAGTTTTTCACACATGAAGCATTTTATCATTTCGGGTGTTGCTATGCGTTGTACCTTTTTATACGTTTTGTACTAATCTTATTATACGCTTTCAGGAGAGTTTTTTAAAAAAAGTTTTTCATTTATACTAAAACGCCATGAACATAAAAATTTCAGCGCCGACGAAGGTTTGTAAACTTTACCCCTGGGCCCGTTCAGTCGCTCTCGTAGTTTTTATTCGTCAAAGGAAATGAGGCAGGGAGGGCAGGCCCTTTGTCTTCCCCCCTGAAGGGGTTTTGGGCGAGACCCCCCTTTCCCTTGGCAAAATCACGGGTTTCCATATTTGAGAATGAATATACGGGTTGTCACAATCAAAAACTAGTTTATTTAAAATGAACACAGTTTCAAAAATTTTCGGATTTTAATATTATATATTGTAATATATTTCATATGTAAATATATATTGATGATATATACATATATATAATATTTTCATATGTAAATATGTTTTATGTTATTGATATGATTAAATGTTATTATAATATTTACATTGACAAAATGTGTTTGTGTGTGTGTGCTTTTATGTATATGTTATGATATATGTATATAATTTATATATCATATTATAATGTATAAATATACAATATATAAATGAATAAAAATTTTAATACATAATACATATAATATAAGACACACCACATATTTATATAATTACATGTCATTATGTGTATTATCTATTTATATCTATACAAATTATAATTTATATATATAAATATATATATTTAAAATATATATAATTATATTAAAATTTATAGTATTTGTATAAAAATATATCAAATATACATTTTAAATTTATATTATATTATAAAATTTATATATATATATATATTATTATAATAATTTTTATTTTTAATTAAAATATATATCTAACCACCACACACAGATAGATAAATAGATAGACAACTTTGGCACGTTGTTACAAAGTTCTTTTATATTTGTATATTTGTATTTGTGACAGATAAAGCAGGTAATATAAACAAATCCAGGAAACGTAGATCAGATAAACGAATTGAACCTGGTGACCTATACAAAGAAGGGAAAATAACTTTTCAAAAAAAGTATTCAATGGTCCTTTTTTTTAACCACAGGCTGTAATAATTTGTGAATGTTCTGTCATAAAATCCTTACTTCATAATAATAATATAATAAAATAACTTTTTTTTTTAAAAGCATCTATATATATATAATATATATATATTATATATATATATATATATATATAGATATATATATATATATTGCACTACTGTATTGGTTGAAGCCAATGTTTCCGTATTCGCTACTTTCGTCTGGAAACAAGTACACTCTTTTAATTTGATTTTTACATGGAATGTGGAAATTTGAATTATATACACATTTACACAGAAATATATATATATATATATATATATATATATATATATATATATATATATATAAACGAAGGTATAATTTATGGGTTTATTGTCATATACCTATCCTTGCAATTTTCAATGTATGTTTTGGACAGAAGAAAAAAATTTATATAATCAAATTATTCTTGTTTTTAAATTTGATATTCAATGATTCATGATTTAAAATCGGACCATCTCTGTGTGTGTGTGTGTACATAACGCATCCATATATATATATATAAATAATATATATATATTATATAGTTATAGATCATTTATATATATATATATGGCTGCGTATGTACACACACACACACAGAGATGGCCGATTTAAATCATGATCATTTGAAAATCAAAATTTAAAACAAGAATAATTTGATTATATAAATTTTTTCTTCTTTCCAAAAAAAACAACATGAAATTTCAAGGATAGGTATGAAAATAACCCCATAATTATCCCTTCTTTATATATATATATAATATATAATATATATATTATATATATATAATATATATTACTGTGTAAATGTGTATATAATTCAATTTCCAACATTCCATTAAAAATCAAATTAAAGAGTTGTACTTGTTTTCAGAGAAGTAGAATACTGAAACATTTGGCTTCAACAATACAGTAGTGCAATATATATATATATTATAATTATATATATCTATATTTAGATATATAATATATATATAGGTATATTAGATCTATTAAAAAACAAGTTACTTTATTATATATTATTAATGAAGTAATGGATTTATGACAGCACCTTCACAATTATTACAGCCTGTGGTTAAACAAAGACCATTGAATACTTTTTTTGAAAAGTTTTATTATTCCCTTCATTTTGTATAAGGTCACCAGGTCAATTCGTTTTATCTGCTCTAAGTTTCTTTTATTTTTGTTTATATACCTGCCATTATCTGTCACAAATACGAATATACCAATTAATAAAAAGAACTTTGTAACAAACGTGATCCAAGTTTGTCTATCTATTTATCTATCTGTGTGTGTGTGTAGGATAATTACAGTATATATATATATATCTAATATATATATAATATATAATAGTATATATATATTATGTATAGTTTTTAGATATATGTTTATAGACAAATAATTGTATATATATATATATATTTTGTATAGATAGATAAATAGATATATACACATAATGACTAATGTATATATATATGAATCTGTGTGGTGTGCTTATTGTATAATGTATTCTGTTATATAGATATTGATTCATTATATATAATGGTATATTTATGCTATATATATTAATATATAAATTATATACATTATAATCATATACATACATATAAGCACACACCACTAAACACATATATGGTACATATGTAAATTTACTATATACATATATGATCTATTATGTTTTTTTTTTTTTCTAAAAAAAGGGTTTTTTTTATAAAAAATAAAATAATAAAAAAAAAAAAATAAATAAATTTAAAAAACATAAGAAGGAGGGGGAAATAAAAAAAAACAAAATTTTAAAAGGGGGGGGGGGTTTTGGGTGGGTGGGGGGGGGAAAAAAATAAAATAAAATAAAAAAAAATTAAAAAACAAAAAAAAAAAACCCCAAAAAAAAAAAAAACAAAGGGGAACAAAAAAAAAAAAAAAAAAAAAAAAAAATAAAAAAAAAGGGTTTTTAAAAATTTTAAAAAATATATTTAAAGAGGAAGGGTAAAAAAAAGAAAATGAATTTTTTAAGGAGGGGGGGAAAAAAGGGGAAGAGATAAGTGGGAAAAAAAAAAAAAAAAATAAAAAAAAAAAAGGGGGGAAAAAAAAATTTAAGGGGGGGAAAAAAAAAAATAAATTAAAAATAAAAAAAAAAAAAAATTAAAAAAAATGTTTTAAAAAAATATAAAAAATTTAATAATTTTATTTTGTATAAAAAAAAAAAAAAAAAAAAAAAAAATAATTTTTTTTTTTTTTTTTTTTTTTTTTTTTTTTTTTTGTTTTTTTGTTTTTGTTGTTTTGGGGTTTGTTTTTTTTTTTTGATTTTTTGGTTAAAGAAAAAAAAAAAAAAAAAAAAAAAAAATATTTATTTTTTTTTTTTTTTTATTTATTATTATTAAAACCAAATTTATATTTTATAAAAATTTTTTTTTTTTAAAATATTTTTTTTTTTTTTTTTTGTTTTTATTTTTTTTTTTATTTTTAAAATTTTTTTTTATATTTATTTATTTATTATAATAATTAAATCACAAAAAGAAAAAAATATTTTTATATATTAAATTTTTCCCAAAATTTTCCCTTTTTATTTTAATTTTTTTTTATTTTTTTTTATATATAAACCCCAAATTTTTTATTTATATTATATTATATTATTAATATTTTCTTATATATTAAACAAAAAACCAAACGCCAAAAAACAACCTTTTTT
>NW_023645630.1:0-36309 GCF_015228065.2 Penaeus monodon
TCTCCCCCCCCCGCCCGCAGCATCGTAAGGGAAATAATCCTTTCTCCTTCAATAACGACCAATTTCCTTTTGACACCCCCCCGGGTTACGGGCCCGACGTCGTCGATGGAATGGACCGTAGCTTTTTGCGTTCCCTCATTTCCAAGGTTTTAGAGGGGGTTTTGGGTACCAGAATGGTTGGGTGACTCTTGCTTTATCAGACGTGGGGCCCCCACTTGGCCCGGGAGCGGCCGTGCGTACGAAAAACAGGGCCTACCTATCTCGCTGGCCCCCGCCCCAGTGGGGGGTTGAAGTTTTTTTAACTTTAAAACGAACGTTGTTTGCCTGAAAGACAAACAAAGGGGCTCTGACCCACTGAGGTTTTTCATTGTGGTATGCGGTGACACAGGGCCCTTCTTTAAGTGTCTGAAAGGCTAACCGCACCCCTGTTTTACTTTTAAATTTTAAAGACAAAATAGAAGGGGGATTTTCCCAGCTTGACTCCCCTTGTTGTATCTATATTGATTTTATGTAATTAAAAATTTACTGTGTATTTTTTTTATTTTTAATTCGGGGGGCGTCATTTCAGTTTTTTTTCTTGGGCTGCAAGAAAACGTGACGGTGAACAAAATGTTAGAGGAAATTGAAATTCTAGGGCATTTTAAGCAAAACCGACTTAATAGGATAATTTATATAAATAGGTTAAAAAGGGGCTTAGGGAAAAACAGAAAACGCCCACAGCCCCCCCCCTTGACGCCCCTGTTTTATATCTCCCAAACATTATTGTGCATGTGCATGTTACAATAAAAATAATATATTCCATTGTCTTTTACGCACATATTCTATTTATCTATGGTATATGTATAGAAATAATAGATTTGAAAACAACCCACACACACCACACACACCCCCACACACACCCCACATATAGTGGGTGGTCTCGTGTGTGTTTTGTGGTGTGGGGGATGGTAGCTAATGTATCTACACGTATGTTTAAAAAACCATACAGTTTATTTATTTATTTATTTATGTAAAGAGCATACTCTACGTATACATATATAATATATTATAATAAAATATTATATAATATTAATATTTTTTATATTATATAATATATAAAATATTTATATATAGAATATATATATTTACTGTGTATATATACACGCACGTTTAATTAATATATATATATATATATTTATTATATATTAAAATAATATATTTAATATTAACATATATATTACAAAATATTAATATATTGTACATAATTTTTATACACGTGTGTGTATATGTTTCCATTCGTTCGACGTTATGCCCGCACCTTTCGCTAACTTTTAGGTCGCTTTAGTTTGATGCAAATGGTGGATGCTGATTCTTGCGCCTCCATTTTTTTTCCCCCCGCTTGAGTTCAAAGGCAAGGTTTGCCTTGTACCGCTGGCATCAGGGGTTGAAGTGCGACCACTTTCATCCTCTCCAAGATGCCCAGCCCAACTGGGGTTTAATGGTTTCCACGTGGGCCCGCGAAAAGGGGCCCCTTGTCCTTGTGTTAGCAATGTATGGATGGGTGACCCTCACAAAGGGGCCTCAGTGGTGTGTAGGGCGTTCGAGAGTTAACCGGGCCTGACAACCGTCCATAAGGACTGTTGGAATTTAAAGGGCCTTGACTTTTTCCCGCTATGCGTACTATCAAAAAATTTAGGTATAAATTGATACATTTGCACATGAATCTTTGTAAAATTTTTATTATTAAAATATAAAGATCTGGCAACAGTGTAACATATAGACTCTCCGGTTGTATATTAAGCACTGGTAAAAATTTTGAAAAGTTAACGAAAATCAAATTGTGAAGTGATTATGATTTTTTATATATTGTTCAGGTTTTGCCGCATTCCATAAATTGTGAGCGAGTCAACGCGGGGTATCGCAATAAAATCCCACAAAATAACTAAGCGCTACCAGAGATAAAAAGAAAAAAGTCTTTTTTTTTTTGCTTTTAAGGACTCTACCTTTTTTATTTTTTTGTTATTATAGAAAGGCCCCGGGAAAAAATTGGGAAAATTTAAACCCCAAAGGGTCTTAAAAGGAAAAAGTAAAAAATCATCTACTATTTACGTAGCAAAAGGCAATCTTCTAAACTTATCAAGACCCGGAGAGTTACAATCTCTGAAGGCAATATATCCCAAATACTAAAAAAACAGAAAAAAGGCATCGGGAAAACTAGTGTACAGTCGATTTCTCAAATGTCATTGATTGAGGTCATGAAGTTCTAAAAACTCTGCGCTTGAAAAAAAAATAGGGAAAAAATTAGAAAAGGGGATTAATTATTTGGTACTTTTTTGTTTAAAAATGAAAAACCCCATTACCCCTATGGTGCCCAAGGCCCAAAATAAAGAAGGGAAAATTTAAGGAATTAAAAGAACGATCCCAGTCATAATGGCCATGCAAAAAATATAAGGGGGACTATACTTAAGATGAACAAAAAAAGGTTTTTCGTTTAATATTGCCATTTCAAAAATTTTGCACTCGCAAATGTGACCCCCCAACTAATGAAACTGCCGGGGCCTACCCCTATTCCAACTTAAATGTAACTTTAATAAAAGGGGTTACACCTAAGAGTTTCGGATATCCACTGAAGAAATTAAAAAAATTTAATCAGCAATTTGGGATGCTGGGCAACGCGTTCTCCCGATCACAATCTTTTTTTGTTTGGGTGGGTTTTAATTCCCTTTCCCCGAGAACGTATGTTTGACTTGTCGTCGGGTTTAAGTGCGACTGTCTTAAAATTTGTCGGGTTCCCGGGAAAAACTCATCATAAAAGGGAACCCCACGCAATGCCAAAATTTTTTTTAGTATGCTTTTAGTAATGCTAAAACTTTGCCACCATTAACAATGCAACTGACAACCAAAACTTTTGATTTACGTGTCAAAAGCAGAAAAAAAAAAATCCAAGACAACCCTTGACTCATGCCCCTTATCAAAACAGGCACTTTTCATCCCCAACATCACAACATCTTTAAAACCGAGCTCTAACCCAACAAAGTTTTTTTTTAAGAAACGATCTCAAATGTCAAAAAAAAAAAAAAAAAAGCAAAGTTAAAGACCAGGGGTTAAAATTGGTGAAACTGAAAGGGGCCTATAGTAATAGGTCAAGATGTAATAGGCCCCTTTGGAAATAGCCCCACACTCTAAAAAATGACCCTTGACGAACTAAGAGCGTAAGGTAAAGCTAATTTAGGGCTGTTTAAACCCCTTTTTAATCCTTTAAAACAAGGAAAAAAACCCTTTGGGGTCAAATTACACCTTTTCCCAAATTTGTTAACAGATGTTTATCTCGGGACCTGAGAAAATGAATTAACAGGGTGCGGTGACAAAAAGAATTTCAAATTTTCTTCATTTTGTTTTTTTTTAAAGCATTCTGCTAACAATGTAACTTTCTAGTACTGCCAGGGAGGTTCATTAAAGGGGGAAGGGAGGAATAAACCTAAAAAGAATGGTATATTTTGCTGACTACAATTTATGAGTCTGTGACATTTGAAAAAAACTTTTTCAAGTGAGCTAGCATTTTTTCTTATATTCCCCCAAATAAGATGGTGCAATTCGCAACCTGAGATTTACTGGGCATTTTTTCCCTATACCTTCATTAAAACTTTGTTTTTCAGTAAACCAGATTCAAGAGAAATTGCTGGTACTAGCCCGTCTGATGTCCAAAAATAATATTTAGATACTACAGACCGGGCGCATTATAAACTTTTTCCCAAAAATCCCATCGTACGGTAGTCCCTAATTAATTCAAACTTTTGAAATTTTCTAATTAGAGTAAAATTGGTTTTGGAAAAGCCCAAATTGGGAATTGACAATTTAGGTTCGTGGTGGGTAGAACAAATTGGCAGATACCACTCCATTATTTAAATAAATTCTAAGAAATAACACCCTGGGTGGCACCGGGACAATCTTCCCCCGATTACATTGAAAAAATTTAAAGCAAAATGCCATGCATTTGGGGGGCACATATTGGGGCCTCTTGGGGGTAAACACTAAAATCACCTAAAAAAGAAAATCTGCGAATCACAAAGCAGTCAAAAAATCTGTCTCAAAATTTGGGAATTCTGAAAACACTAAATGTAAACTTTTTAAAGGACTACATGGCACGAAACCCTGTATTCATGAAAACCACATTCATACGTTTAAAGCTAGCATTAAATCAATCAAGAAAAAAAAAAAAAAAAGGCTCAGCAAAGAGTTCCCACGAAACAAAAAAGGGTTTTAAAAAACAATAAAGGCAAATCTAAAGTGTCCCTCAGGCTAAACCCCGTTTTTCAGCACAAAAAGTAATGAAAAAATTTGTTGAGATATCTGCAAGTTCATTCTTTCCCCCGCGAAACCCACTGAAAAAACAAACCATATTTTTGGGGGGGAAAACTAAATTATAAAAGCCCGATTCTTTGCACCTCCCTGCCCAATAAAGGGCCCCGGGGGGAAATGGGTGCTAGGGCTAAGTCGAAATTCATGCTGTAATAATAAAGGAGAAAGTAGAAAGTAAAAAAAAAAATTGAGAACAAAGGAAAAAAAGAAATGCGGACTGTACCTTCCTGCAATAGGGGGTGGTTGAATTTTGGAATGTTGAAAAACAAATTTCGACTATAATTTAGAGGGTCCCCTCATGGAAGAATTGAGGGGTTTTCCCCCCACCTGGGTTTTTGGAGCCCAAAAGTTTTCAAACGCTCGCAGACCGTTGGCAAGCAATTTTTCTAAGTTATAACCTCCACGGTATGTCCCCCAAAATTTTACTAAGTCCCAAAAATGAGAAAAATATCCTTGATATTGTTTTTGTTTGCTCGGGGCTTGGAATGCCTAGAATACACGTACCTTGCAGCAGGCGACTCACTTTCGAGCTACTTGCGCACGAGGGTCAAATGTTAGAGATCTTAGGTAAAAAGATCATGTAACCAGCGGGACGCGGTGAAAATGTGGGAAAGGGTTTATGGGCAAAAAAAAGAATATGATTTTTAGATGGTTGGGGGAAAAGATGCGTTTTTTGTTGAGGGAAATCCGGTCCTCTCGTGCTGAGGAAAAAACGGGTCCCATTGCTGAGGAAATAAGGGTCCCAATGCTGAGGAAAAAAGCGGGGTCCCCATGTGCTAGGAAAAACCGGGGCCCCATGTGCTGAGGAAAATAACGGGGGCCTCATGTGCTGAGGAAATAAGGTCCTAAATGCGAGGAAAAAAACGGTCCTCATGGGCTGGAAAAACACGGTCCTCATGGCTGAGGAAAAAAACGGTCCTCATGTGGGAAGGAAAAAAAGGTCTCATTGGCAGTAAATAAGGTCTTTATGTGGAAGAAAATCAATCCCCGGTCTGAGAAAAATAGAGGGGCCTTAGGTGTGAAAAAAAAAAAATGATAAAAAAATAAATAAAAAAATAATAATAATAATAAAAAAATAAAGAAGAAAAACCCCTTACGTAAAACGCCAAACAGGGGAGGCAATTGCGTGGCACTCAATGATGGGGAAAAAAAATGGCTCCTCAAAATTTAGAAAAAAACACGGAAAAAGGCCGTGGAGGCCAGAAAAACATTTGCAATGTGCAAAAAATGAGAGTAATGAAGGGCCAAAACTTTGAGTAGTAATTGAAAAACGGCAAAGGGGAAAAAAGCATAGTGATTAGCAAATAAGCCTTTTACATTTTGAGGTATACTCTATGGTTCTACGACAAAACGGGTCTTTGGGTTAACTTCAGTTAATATGATTGCTCCACTTGCTTGAGGTCGATTAATGTCACGTTTTTTCTTTTTTAGAGCTCTCCAGGGATATTTAGTTGATGCTTTTTTTTGCCCTGCTCGTGGAAAAATTCCTGTTCCCTTTTTTCTGCGTACCTTGCTGTTGCAATCCTATAACAGATGTGATGCAGATTCCTGCCCGATTACCAAGACTGTTCTCTGATGACTTCACTTGCATCGGCGACGTTTTTGGAAAATTTTGTCCGACTTTTGATGTCCCCCCCTGCCTGAAGGGCCTGTTCCTTTACGCTCCATCGATAGCAAGGACCTGTCTTAATATTTTACATTCAAGTCATGGATCTCTATTTTATGGTGTTCGCTGGTACGTGAGGGCTTAGTGAGTGGGCCAGTTTCGTCGGCATCTAATGAAAGTTGTAGAGAAAACTTGATGAACCCCTTTGACGAAGACCCTTTAATAATTTTTTCAGCCAAAAACTTCAAGCAAATTTGAGCCAGAAACGATTTTTACCAAGTAAGGCATAATTTTTTCTTGTTGTGTTGTTGTTTTTTGTCATCTCTGCTTGAATGATTTCCCGTATTCGATCCCGGTAAAACAGTAGACCTACAACGCCAAACACCCTGTATTGCGAGTCCTGGATTTTTTTTTTTTTTTTCCCCCGGCCCAAGTTTTGGGGAGGAAACCACTTGTGTATACAGAGGGTTGTATTTTTCCCTGTATGGGGACGTGGAGTTTTTTCCCCTTTTACGGCAGCAAATAGAGGGGGCCCCATAACTAATTGTTAATACTTTGGGGAAAAAAAGTAATAGTTTGGCCCCCGTTTTACTGATGAACTCATGAAAAAAGAAAGGGTATTAGAAAATAAGGGTTCAAGCTGCGTTATGCTCTGTCTGAAAAAAAAGGGAAATTTTGTTTTTCTCCCCCCAACCATTTTGGAAGGAGTATTATAAAAAAAAAAAAAAAAAAAAAAAAAAAAAAAAAAAAAAAGAGGTCCGAGGGCGGCGATTTTTGCCGGCTCGGCCCATATATTACACGCCGTTAAGTTTTGTGTTGCTTTTGAAAATCCCCTATCCAAACAAAAAGGGGGGGTGTGCCCCTGGGTCAGCGGCTACCTCCTCTCCAAAATGCCCAGACCACTCGGGGTTTAAAGTTTCCACTGGCCCCACAAGGGACGCCTTACCCTTTGTTTACGAGTAGGGGGTGGTGAGCCTCCAAGGGGGGCCCCTCTGGGGGTAGGGGAGTTGGTTAAAACGGCCCCACAACACGTATTAAAGGGCTGATTGGAAATTAGTAAAAAGGCCCTTTACTGTTCCCCCCATGCGTACTATCAAAAAACATTTAAAGTTCATTTGCACATGTATATCATTTTACAATTTTTGTATTTATTAGAAATACTTGGGAAAAAGTGTAACTTAACTCTCCGGTTGTAATAGTATAAGCACTGGGTTTAAAAATTGTAAATTTTCGAAATCTAATTTGAGGGGATTTTGAGTTATATATTGATTAAAAGTTTGACCGCATTCCAAAAAAATTTTGAAACGGACAGCAGTGTATCATCAAATCAAATTGCCACAAATAATCTAAAACTGTGAAAAGGGCTTATAGTGGAATAGCTGATTCTTGCGCCTCCTTTACCCCTCGCTTGGTTTTGAAAACAAGGGTTTCCTGGAAAGGGGGGCTTTTCCCGGGTTTCCTTTTCCTCCATACACTCTTAATAAAGTGGTTTTTTACCTTTTTACCACCACACTCCATAGGTTTTGTCCTCCCTCCAGCCCCCTTGCACAAGAAAAAAAATTTCTCTCACGTTTTTTAAAAGAATTTTAATTGTTCTAGTTTTTTTTAATGGGATAAATTTATCACTTTTTATTAACTTTGTATTATTTGATCAGTTTTCTTTGAGAGAATGACATATATGATTAGAAAATTCCTGTTTTTTTCCAAAACTCGCACCCCTCTCAGAATTTTTGACCCCCCTCAATTTGAAAACCCAGCCCCCATCGTTTCCTCAGTAACACGCGTACTTGTACCGATTCAACCGGCCCCCCTTTAGGAAAAAGGGTTTAAAACCCCCTTTTATGTAAAAGCTTTAAAGAGAAAAGTAAAGTTTTTTTCAGGAAAATCATTGTTTTTTGGGATTTGTAATAGGATCGATTCGTCGCGACTAAACCGCAACCCACCAATCTGCTTGGGGAGGAGGGAAATTAAATGCCATGGCAAAAAAAAACAAAAGCCATCAAAAAGGGGGGGTCCGTTGGGGCGTCACGACCATTTTTGACAGAGTGGGATCTCGTTAAAAAACCCGGGGAAAAACGAAAACTCTTCCCTTTCGCCAGTCAAATATGCAAGTCAAAAATTCTAGTCTCGGCAAAAGGCGTAGTGGGGTATTAGAATTGAGTAAGTCTCGCCCCGGTAGGGTCCCTGCCTGCAGGGGATCCAGATCGTTACCAGTGTGCTTTAAAGAAAAAAATGAAAAAAAAGTTCAACATGGAAAAGTTTTGTCGTTTTATCAACCCGGAAACTTGAAAAACCTAAACAAGAACAAGAATACATATAAAAATATTGGGTTTTCGAAATTGATGGAAAAGGACAGGCAGATCAAATGAAAAACTACTTTTTATAAAAAAAAAAGAAAGAGGAGAGGTATGCTGATAGACCAAACCCAACAAAAGGTATGATGGGTTCCCGGGGCTATCTATTAATTGGGGAACCCTTTTTTAATTCGAATCCAAGTAATCCCCAAACGACGAAAAAAACTCTATAAAATGGACGGGTTTTTTTTTAAAAAAAACAGCTAGTCCAATGTAACACAGGATTATTCTTGTTATAGGAACCTAGCAAAATTAGGTAAAGCAAAAATATTGTTGGCCCCCAAATGGTTTGGGTACTCGAAAACCGGGAAAATTTTTAAAAATACCTGTTCATAATCCAAACGAAAAAACTGACCCCCTTCATGGGTCGTCCAATTTCGAACACACTAACAGATTTATTAACATGATCACAAACGTTTCGTAATGCAGTGAAACAAATACAGCTCCAGGAGCAAAATAAAAATGCAAATCTGGTTTGGGAAAGTCCGCTAGATTGCGTAAATTCAAATAAAAAAAACAAGCAAATTTTCAGCTTTAAAAAAGATCTTAAAGTAAAAAAGGGGTTTTTTAAAGGGAAAATCTGAAAAGGTTTTGAAAAAAATTTCAAAAAGCTTTAACAAAGAATGGAGAGCCTTCGGGAACCTTGTACACAATGGAGAAAAACGATACCTGAAATCAGACTAAAAAGAGCGAAATGGATGACGGTTTATTCTCGAATGATGGGAAAGCGAAGAAAAGGGAAGGGGGAAAGATATATCAAAACAAAAGGCTAGACAATGCTAAAACAAAATTAAAGAAGTTGGTGGAACAAACAATGGATGAAAAAAGAAGAACTTTAGTATCCTCAGCAGCATCCCAAATAAAAAAAATTAGAGGAAAAAAATTTTTTTTCTCAAGTGAATGTTTGAAAAAAAAAACAGGAACTATAATAAAGGAAAAAGAAGAAATTTTAGTAAATGGGGAAAAATAATTGGTGATCTGTTTGAAGACGATAAAGGGAAAGACAGAAAATAAGAAAAAGGAAAGGGTCCCTATTTTGAGAGATAAATTGAAAAATGCCTTAAAGAAAGGTGAATTTGGTAAACAACCGGGCCCGGGGAAAGCTCAGTGGAAAATTTAGAAGCTTGGAAGATATTGGTTAATAAAAATGGAAACGATTTGAATAAAAAAAAAATTTAATTTCAGACAATACCAAGACCGTCTAGATCAATATTTTTAAACACTGCCAAACGGCAGGCACACAGAATGTAACTACATCGAACTATAAGCCAATGATACATTACTAAATTAAAGTTGGGAAAACCTAATGAGAGAATGAAAGGACCTAACAGAGAACTTGCAGATATGCAATGCGGGTTCACCCAAGGGAAAGGGGAATACTAATGCAAAATTTTTCATCGTAAAGTGATTGAACGAAGTATTGAAGTTAAAAAATCTATATTTTTTTTTTTTTGATTACTCAAAGGGGTTAAACTTTATAAACTTGATATTGATGGAAAGACTCTGCGTGGATAAGAAATCTATATGGGAACAAACCCCTGCAGTCAGAGGGGAAGTAAAATAACAGATTTTTTTCGTTTTACAGCGAAATAATATTGAGGGGAAAACGAAAGCGCATAGAGTGGTTATAATGGACGAAAATTTAAAAAATACAGATTGCGATATACTGTTTTTTATTTCTGAAACAGAAAAAGTCTTCAAAATTTCTAATAAAGTTAAGAAGTAAAGGGGTCCTTAGGTTTTTCATTAAATACAAAGAAAAAATACCGTGAAGTATCAAAAAAGAATCCCCAACATGCAACCCCTTTCCAAAAGGAAAGTATCGAAAAAATTGAAAATTAAATATCTGGGAACTTTCAAAAATCGAGGGAATCTGATTTGAAATAAAAAAAATTTCGTAAATAAAAAACATTCAACAAAAAGAGATCTATTTTTAAAAAATTCAAACGTCACTAGTCAACAAAACAGAGAACTTGAAAAAGTCTATCCTTCTATTGGATGTAACTGGAGTATTCGTCTGTTTTGCAAAGCTTTACAGCTTGACACGTGGTTCTTTAAAAGAATGCTGAAGATTTCGTGACTGATAAAAATTCAAAGCCGGTATTGGGAATCGCTAACGTAAAATGCGAACATTAAGACAGTTTTAAAAAAAAGGAAAAAAACGATTTGGGGGGGATATTTAAACAGCATAGAAAATCTACGCAAACCGGGTAGTGAAGGGGAAAAAGGGGAAGAGGGAGACAGGGGGACCCTGACCTATGAAAAAACGTGAAAAAAATGGGGCTAAAAACCCCCAAATGAAGTGAACTCATTTAAGCTTGTCAAAAAGAGAAGTTTGGAAAACATGATCGTCGACGCCCGCGCATGACACTAAGGGGAAATATAAGGAAAATTTTGCCATTCACAAGTCCTTAGCACATTTTAAACACCACGACTTTTTTTAAATTCAAAAGTATAATTAAGGAAAATATTTTGGTGACGAAAGTATGAGTTTGCTATGGTTTTATAAAATAAAATAAAAAGAATAGAAAAAAAAAAATGCGACCGCTTCAATTTTTACCGAAAAAAAATTTTTTTTTTGGGTGGGGAATATGGCGCAGGTGGGTGAAATACTGAGGTAAATCTTCCCCCTTTCGGAAAACATTTAAAAGTTTTTTTAATAGGAAAAAATAGTTCTTAAAATTTTTATAGAGATTTTTATACGTACTATACTCCTTTTCGTTTTTTTTGTATCGCCGCGTAATAAAAGACGGAAAAGCACGTGGAAAATTAATTACCCTTTTTTCTGTTCATAGCCCCTTCCTGACAAAAAATATGGTTATTCTTTACGTAAATCTTTAGACCAATTGGGGTTCAAAAGTGTTGTGTGTCCTTAATCAGTATTTTATAAAATTTAAACATTTGATTAACAAGCGACGTGTGTTTTGGGGCGTATCCCACCCCAAAACACACACACACACACCACACCACAACACCACCCCACCACACACACACACACCCACACCACACACACACACACACCCACACACACACACACACCATATATTATATTATATTATTATATTTATATATATAATATATAATATATTAATGTCTGTAGTATTTATGTATACAATACACACATACACACGTGGATGTGTTAAAAGAAGGGTAAAGAAGTGTGGTATGTTCGTTGTATACTTTTTATCATACATTTTTCATACACACACACACACACCAAACACCCCACCCCAACACACACCACACACCAAACACCACACACATATATATATTTTAAAAATTATAATTTATATATATATATATATATATATATATATATAATATACATACCACATATATATTAAAACCACACTATTGTATGTTTGCTGTATATTTATGTAAAAAGATAACAAATTAAAATATATATCATAATTGTATATATGTAATATACAAATTTTTTTTTTATATATATTATATATAAAATATATTAATTATATATTTTATAAATGTGTGTGTGTGTGTGGTGTGTGTGTTTTGGGTGTGTGTGTGGTGTGTTGTGTTGGTGTGTGTGTTGGTGTGGGGTGTGGTGTGTGTGGGGTGTGTTTTTAAAACAAAAATTTAGAAAAATTTATATATAATTTATATATTGATTTTTTATCTTAAAATTACAATGTATTATAAAGGGATCTTTGAGTCCGAAAAAATAATTGTCTTGAAATAACATTAGGCTTGTTATCTTGAAAAAAACCCTTCACGGATCGCAAACATTGTTCGTGTGAAAAGGAGAGATCTCTAAACTCCAAACTACAAAAAGAAATCCAAAAAAACAGACCCGGGGGAATTTTGACATAAGAAGTCAAAAACCCTAAAAAAAAGAAAAGAAGAATTTCTCGCCAGGGTCTTTCTAAAATCATGGTTGTGTAATTTTTTCTTTTAAATTTGATGTGTGGGTTAATGACTTGTAAAAATTCATTTAACAGTTGAAAAAATTTTTTCCCTTAAATTTAAAAGAAAATTGTCTTTAATCAAAAAATTTATGCAATCCCAAATGGATTAAAAACCCTTGATTAAATCTTTTTGATGCGTGATCGCTTTCTTTTAGCTATAACCCCTTGGGTAATACGTCCAAATTATCTGTCAAGACTCCGAAGCATACTGTATTCGGGTTAAAGGTTAAAATTTTTTCTTTTTTTTTGTGTACAGGGTAAATAGAAGGAGAACCCCCTGACCAGTGCACTGTAAATTTTTTGGTACACTTTTTTTTAAAATATTTTTCATGTTGAAAATCATGTTTCCCAGACAAATAATCAAATTTTTTTCTATTTAGTGATATCTCCGGAGCATCCAACTAGAACTAGGGGCTGCGCACAATATTTGTGCAGAGCTAGCTGTGCACCTTTCAATTTTCATGCACAGTTTTTCCCTTTTTTGGTTTTGTGGCCTTTCAAAGTTGTAAAATCCCGTATCTCCCTTTTTTTTCCTTTTGCCCCCTTTTTGCCTTAATAAAAGGGGAAAATTTTTACTGTAACCCGGGTTGTCATGACAGAAATTTTTTTCCCCCAAAAATTTACACAAAAAAAAAGTATTGTGCAAAAACGAACATGCTTTTTTTCAAAACTAAAAATTTTACTGCAGAAGTTATATTTTTTAAAAAAGTTTGTCTGTGCATTAAAAAAGTTTTTGTTTGACACAGTATAGTTTTTTTTTTTTTTTCTCTTTCTTATTCGTCTCTCCTAAGCGATATGCTATCGTTCCAGTGCTTTGGGGATGCGGGGGACTGTTGGGGTATTTCTTTTTTATTTCTCCCTCAGTTTTTCCCACGACCTAAAAATACCCTCACTATCAGGTCAAGTTTTGGAGTTTAAACCCCTTTTCGAAGGGGGATTAACCCCCATCCATGGCCCTGGGGGGACCATCTGGGGGGAACGTCGCACATTTTCCCTAGTGTATGTATGGACATGACAAATTTTATTTTATATAACAAAAAATAATATCCTTTTAGTCCCCCGTTTATAGGAAGTTTGGCAAGGAAGACTTTAGAAAATAAGAAAACGGGTATCAAAATCTTCGTAGTATTACGAAGAAACCAGGGGATGCGGGTTTTTGGGCATGAGTGGCCCGGCATGTAGGGCGCGTATAAGCCCCGGCAGCGGGGCCCCCGGGCCCTCTTATACTACCCGTCGAAAAGGGGTTAATGGGTTTCCAGGGTTTTATTCCTACATAAATGGCATAGATGGTGGAAAAATTCATTGGCATATCTTTGTCATTATTGGGGGATGTGGTCATCAAACAATTTTCATTTTTGGTGTAGTCTTTTAAATTTTTGAGCAAACCCCGTTTTTCCCCCCCCCAAATAGGTTTAAAGGACCGTGGGGTATTTTTCAAATTTAGGAGGATAGATCTTGGAGGGTTTTTTTTTTTTTTTTTTACAGTAAAACTTGTGGGTGCACCATTGAATGTAACCCATCAGATATCCCCCTTGTAAATTCTTTCAAATAAGGGACCATTTTTAAGTTTTATCTTGTTTAAATATCATGGGGAGTTTATTGGGTTTTTTTTAGAGGTGAAACCAAAGCCCCAAAATCACTTTTTGTAGTCCCCCATTAGAATTTTCATTAATTGATTCCTGTGCTGTGCTTCCTTTTGGCTGTTTTCTATGTCGAAACCCTTTTTTCCAGTGATGTTTTATTGATTTTATAAGTTTGTTATCCTTATGGTTGTTAAAGTAATGAATCTTATAGTGTTTGTTTTCAGCAAAATTGGTAAATTTTTTTTCTTTTAACAAAATGACAAAAAGTTTAAGCAAAAAAGCCAAAGGCTGCCTAAGAAAAAATAAAGGGTTGGGAAAAGCGGAAGAAGGACAGAAGAGACACGAACTTTCAAGGCACGGAAAAAACGAAGAGCAGCGGGGGAAAAAAAAACAACAACACGCAAAAAGCACATAGTAAAAGGTGGAATTTTTACCAAATGAGATGGAGCTATTTTTTAACGAAAGAATAACACACAATACATACACAAAACAAACGCTACAAAAGACAACATACATACTACATACAACAACAACAACTATAGCAACAACAACAACACAACAACAACAAAAACAACACCACACAACACACACCACACACACCACACACACACACACCCCACACACAAATAAAATTAAATAAATTTTAAATAAATAAAAATTCAACATCCACAACAACATACAACACCAAAACCCCACAAAAACCCACACACCACACACACACACCACAACACACACACACACACACACACACACACACAAAAAAATTTTAATATAAATATAATTTATATTATAAAAATATAATTTTAAAATACCTATGTATTAAATTATATATTATTATAATTAAAATAATAATATACATATGAAATATATATACAATTTTATAATATATATATTTCTTTAAAAAATATATATATAATTATAAAAAAATTTATAAATAAATTTTGGGATATTATAATTAATATTTAAAATATATATTATTATTATATTTTTTTATATATTAATATTATCAATATATAATATATTTAAATATTATATAATTATAAAAATATAATATTATAATTAATAAACTATATAATAATATATATATTATAAAATTAAATTAGTATTAAATATAATAATTAAATATATTATATTATATATATATATATAAAAAAAATAATTATATATTTTATATATATTTAACCAAAAAAAAAAAATATATATTATATATTATATAATAATCTAAAAATTTTATATATATATAATATATATTATATATTTTATATATATATAAATATATAAAGTATTATTGTATAAATATATATATATATTATATATTTTTTATATTATATTTAATATATAAAATAATTTTTATTTATATAATTTTATCTAATATTTTTTTATTTATTATTATTTATTTTATTTTTTTTTTTTTTATTTATATATATATTTATTATATTATTATATATAAATATTATTATTTTATTTTAAAATTTAATAAATTTAATATATTATATTTTTATATTAATTTTTTTTATATTTTATTATATTTTTTTTTTTTTTTTTTTTATTTATTTTATTTTTTTTTTTTTTTTTTTTTTTTTTTTATTTTTTTTTTTTTCTTTCTTTTTTTTTTTTTTTTTTTTTTTTTTTTTTTTTTTTTTCACCTTTTCCCTTTTTTTTTTTTTTTTTTTTTTTTTTTATTTTTTTCTTTTATTTTTTTTTTATTATTTTTTTTTTTATTTTTATTTTTTTTTTTATTTTAATTTTCTATATATATTATTTTATTTTTAATATTTATTTTTAAAAAAAAAAAAAAGGGAAATTACCCATGTATTGTTTTTCCGGAACTGAGACTTTTGAGCTCTATCCCAAAAATACGCAAAGATGGAGTGAAGGGAAAATGAGTGAAAAACACACCATAATGCTTCAAATCTTTCCCCTTTTATAAAAGTTAGCTTGCCATTTTCACCGGGCTTGACACTGTTTCCCACCCGAGGCACGCTGTCCTGTATACGGCATGATAAAAAAGGTAGGTTTTATTGAACCAATTAAAGTATTATTCATTATGTGGGGTATCTCTGTGTTTATTTTTGCCTTTTATTAAATCTTTAATGACAATATTTTTTTTTTTTTCCAAATTGTCTTTCTTTCCCAGTTGAACCCCAAAAAATGCAACCATTTTTTAGCTTTTTTTAAATTTATTGTCCGGGGCTAGGCCCACCTAATGTTGGGGTTCTCAGACTCCGGGAAACTGATAAATTCCTTTTTTCAAAACCCCCCTCTTATTGCAAGCATGCTATCCCCTTTCTGAAAAATTTTAGTCTCATCTAAAGAAAGGGAAGGGGTTTTAAAATTTTAAATTTTGGACTGATAATTTATTTTAAAATTTTTTTTTTTACATGAAGGGGTACCCAGAAACGGGCCAGACGAAAAAAGTAATTTTTTTTTTCTGATTATAAAAAAAATTAAAAAAAGAGGGGAAAGGGAAAACCAAAAAATCAGATTAAAAATTTCGATATTTCGTTTTTTACTGAAAACAAAAAAAGGCACGGGAACTTTTCAAAGCAACGGGGGTAGCGGAAACGGCCGGGTTTTTTTTGCATGTAGCCCAAACTGCACTGACGGGGCACAATTTCCCGGGTTAAAACGCTTGTGACCGGTGCCTTTCTGAGGCACTTAAAGGGAGCAGAAACGGTGGAATCTCAGACCCCACAAAAAATGTGGCAGGTTGTTTCTAGTTTAGTTTTTTTATTGAGATTTATTTTTTTTTTGGCCCCTCTTTTTAAATCAATAATGTATTTTTATGTAAAAAAGGTTCATGTCTTTAAAATAGTGAATATCAATTTATCCTCACTTTTTTCCCCACACCATGTGAGAATGTAGCACATAGCAAAATCACTCGGATTTTAAATAATCACCCAGACACATACACAATACAGACTACTCAGACACAACCAGAAAAACACACAGGGGGTAGACAAACCACACGCAGACCATAATATATTTTATATATATGCGATCCCAATCCATATATACTTCCATACATGATGTTGGTGTACCCTATATCATTGTACCCCCTTGACTTTCAAAGTGGAATATTTAAGTGTTTGAAATAAAAAGGTTTAAAAACCGCATTTCTTTCATTTAGACTGTCTTGGTTGGTATGGCCCCCCTTTGCTTTGTTGAATCGTCCAAGGGAGGCAGTTTATTTTGGCCTTCAGTGATCCCAACCACAAAAACTTCAGTAAAAAAATGTTCCCCCTGCTGTTTGATGTGGGGGCTAAATTTTGACCCACAAGCCTCAGGTGTGTTTTTTTTAGTTCTTCCCTTTTTTGTGCGAATATTTTTTAAAACTATCCTAGTTTTCCCAAGTTTTATGTTTATGAAAGTTGGTCTATTTTTTGCAGTTTTATGTATATTTAAAATTTGCTTTGTTGGCCATATCCCCGGGATTTATTTTACAGACTCTTTATTTGGCCTTGCAAATTTTTCAGGTTGTACTGCGTTAACAGTGAAACATTAAACCCTTGACTGCATCATGAAAAAAGTTAAAAAATGTGGGACTTACCGTTTGCACCAAAAACCAAAGAATGTGATTTTTGAAAAACTTTCTTAGGATACATTAGTCAGAGAACTTACACAAAAAGGCCAGATGGCAGTTTTACATGAAATTTCAAGAGTTTTGTATCTCAAAAGAGAGTAAATGCAATGTTGATTTTTTTTATTAAAAGTATTTAAATAAAAGGGTTTTGGCCATCCACATTTTTAAATTTTCACTTTGTTTTAAATATATTATTTTTTTTAAATGTTTTATATATGAAAAAATACTTTTTTTATTCATTTAATTTTTCCCGTAAAATGGTGATATCAAATTCCAGTAAAAGGGTTCTCCCCCCGACTCATGAGGGGGTTTCCTACTTGTGAAAGGAGACCCCCAAGCCAGAAAAAAAAAAAACGAAGAAAGTGTTTTTTAAACTATGGAGATGTAAAGGGAAAAGGGAGAGACGAACAGAGAGAGAAAATAGAGGGGGAATGAGTGAGTTTTTAAAACCCATTTTTTATTTACTTTTTTATATTTTGTGTTTTTTTTAAAATGTATGGGTTATTATTTTAGTAATTATCTTATTTTTTTTCTTTTCTAAAATAAAACAGAAAGGTGTTTATCTATTTGGATTTTTATTTTTTTTGAAAGATGCATGTAGACAAAAACTGTGTTTGTGTTTATTTTTTCTTTGGGTTTCCCTGGTCGGGTGGAATGATGGTCCCGCTATGTTTGAGGATGAGATAAAAATGTGAAGCACTGTGACACCCTTTAATTTTCCCTATGTGAATTTTGCAATGAAAACTTGTACTTCTAACATTAAAAACGAGTCATCAGCACTCACTGGTGAATTTTTTTTTTTTTTTTTAAAATTTAAGAACCTGTCAATCCTCATTTTTGTAAATTATTTAATTTTTTTTTATTTTTTTTTCTCTCTCTTTTTAGCATACATTACTTTCAGCAGAAGGAAAAAAATAGTATTTTTGCCGGTTTTGAAATGATTACATTTCAGCTTTACTGAGTACAGCAGTCAATGGAGAATAAAAACTGGAAAATTGTGAAAATGATCCTCAGTCTTTCCAAACGCAACCAGTCAGAGGTGCGAGACTTTAACTGCCAGCCAATTTATCTCGCTTGCACCCCTTTGAAAAAGGATGGGGGTATTCTGGCCCGATTCTCCTCGTTGCAAAGATCATGCCCAAAATTTACTTGTGGAGGTATGCATAGTAAAATTTTTCATGTTATATTCCTTCTGCTTAGTCTTTACGTTTTTGGAATTTCATTAAAAATTTGATTTAAATTTTGTTTTATATATTTTTTATTTCTCTCTTTATTTTTTTTAAAAATTTTTGCACAATAATTATTGATGAAAACAAAAAGTTGAAAATACCCCTTAAAGCAAAGTTAAACCAATAGATTTTTTCTATCATATATAATTTTTTTACTAAATTTTTTTTTTTTTTCTTTCAATAAAAAAAAAAAAAAATTGACCCCCACACTTTTCATAAGCTTACATAAGTTTGGCCACATAGGAAAATTACACCAAACACAAAGAAATAAGTTAAAATCAACAAAAATATATCCTAAATGTGACAGCACAATAAAATTTTTACATTTTTTTCTTGTCCGTTTTTTCAGCAAGTCTGTGGGTAAAACGATTGTAAAAGACCTAAAAAGGGAGAATAAAAGAGCGGTCTTGCAAGTTTCTCTCATTCCCGTCTTCGAGGGGAAAACCAGAATCAGGAATATGCTAACCAAAAAAATGCTTAGAGGTTATTTGAATGTTAGTGCTACTAAAAATGTTTATTTATCACATAGATATATTAATATTATGCAATTTGTGAAAATTTTCCTAATAACAAGTTGTTTGTTTTTTTTGTGGTGTTATTTATATAATATTTTTTTAAATTTATAAATTATATATATATAATGATATTAAAAATATATTATATATATATAATATATATATATAAATTTTTTAATAATTATATATATTATTAAAAAAAAAAAAAAAATTTAATAATTTATTAAATTTTTTTATTAATATTTTTGTTTTTCAAATTTACTTATATTTTTAATTTAAAATTTATATATATTTATATATTATATTATTAAAATATATATATTATAAAAGTAAAATTTAATACATTATATATTTTTTTTTTTTTTTTTTTTTTTTTTTTTTTTTTTTACTATAATTATTATATATATTATAATTATTGGGTGTGTGGGGGGTGTGTGGTGTTGGGGTGTTGTGGTTTTTGGGGGTTGGTGTGTGGGGGTGTGTGGTTGTGTGGTGTGTGTAATTAATATATATATATTTAAATAATTTTATATTATTATTATAATTTTAAATTTAAATTACATTATATTATAATTTTAAAATATTTTATTATTAAAATTTTATAATAATATTATATTATTATTTTTTTTTTTTTTTTTTTTTTTTTTTTTTTTTACATATTATTTTTTTTTTTTATTAAAATATATATTAAAAAATAGATAGACAGATAGATAGATAGATAGATAAAAAAATAGTATTTTGAGTAGATATATATAGATATATAGATAAAAATTAGTATTAGTAAAATAGATAAGATATGATATGTTTAATATTAATTAATATATTATTTATATATAATATATATATAAATTATTACTATCATATATTATATAAATTTTATATATATATAATAATATATTATAATATTATATAATATAAATATATATATATTTATATAATATATAATTTTAAATTATATATATATTATATTATATATATTATTATTGTAATAGCATAAAAAAAAAAAAAAAAAAAAAAAAAAAAATATTATATTTATATTAATATTTAAAATTATAATATTTTATAATATATAAAATTTTAATTTTTTTTTTTTTTTTTTTTTTTTTTTTTTTTTTTTACATTATTTTATATATTTATATTATTTTATTTTTATATATATTTAAATTTATTGTGGGGGGTTGTGTGTGTGTGTTTGTGTGGTGGTGTGTGGTTGTGGTGTGGTGTTGGGGTTGTATGTATGTTGTTGTTGTTGTTGTAGTTTTTATGTATGTATGTTGTATTATTTTTGGGATGATGTATGTATTTTTGTATTTTTATATATATTAATATATATTTTATTAAATTATATTATTTTATATTATATTAAATTTTAGTTTATATATGTATTGTTGTTTATTTAATTTTTAATCTATATACTATTTTTTTTTTTTTCAGAGGGAAATTCATCAAAAGGGATCAAGAACTTTTCAAAAAGCAATTGGAGTAAACTTGAATTTTTTTCTGAAAGATTTTTTTGAAAAAAATTGAATAATATGTTTTTTATTAATATTTTTTTATTTTACAAAATTTTTATAAGCAAAAAATTCTGAAGAAAAAATTAAAGGGCACCCACAAAATTTCATTAAAAAATACTACTTGTAACAAAATTTCTATTGTTTTGCTAAAAATCTTTTATGCACAGATATAAATGTGCCTACAGCTTGATGATCTTGTAATTTAATAGTTACGAAATGCCCCGAGTTTTTTGGGTGTTTGGCCTTCGACCCCTCAACGTCTTAAACACATATATTTTCTATTTGTTTATCCCTATTAGTCACTTTTTTTAAGAAGAAAGGCTTTTTTAAAATTAATGGGCTGTGTTTTTGTTTCCTGGGAAAAAAAAATCATACTAAAATAAAAGGGTATAAAAACCAGTAACAAATCCACACTGATTATATCCCTTTTTCCCCAACAAAACAAGGGCACTACTTTACCCTACCATACTATGAAGTTTTTTTTATGATGGTAGCATGGGATGGGGGCGTCACGCGCAAGTGAGTGAAGCGTGGTTGGTTTGCCTAGATGTGTTTTAAATGCTTGCATGCTTCCGCTTGCAGCTTCAAACCTGGCTAGCTCTTTCCGAAAAAAGGGGCAGCTTTTGCATAAATCCCCCCAAACCAGGTCACAGCCTCCCATTATTAAGACTTTCTGCAGTGCCCTCGGCACCCATGGTAAATGGCACCTTGCGGTCCCAGGCTAAACGTCTGGGGTCTCAGGGGAGCAGGGGTCCCCCAAATACGGGGCTAGGCCCCCGGGTTGGACACACCTGGCTCTGTACCAAAATCCTGCCCCCCCCCAACCCCCGGGGGGAAGGGGGAGCTTGGGGGGGGGTGGGCCCTTTCCAGTTCCTCCCCCCAGAAATACCCCCAGCCCAAATTTAAAAATAAAGGTATGCTGGGGGGAGGGGTGTTTTCCCCCCCCCCCCCAGAAAAAAGGTGGGCTTGGGTCCCGCTGGGAGGGCAAATGTCAGGGGGCAGGATTGGGAAAAAGAGTTCTCATCCCCTGCACTCCACTGGTGCCACCCACCTGAGCTTTGGGGCAAAGCCCCCGGAAACCCCCATGGATGGGCATTCCACAGTTGCTGTCCTCCTTTATTTGGGCAGGGGCGGGGGGTTTGGGAAGGTGGCGTGCACCCAGAGTGACCATCCCCAGGCTTAATCTCAGGCGTGCTTTCGGGTAGGTGCTTGGGGCACCCATTGTGGGGGATGGCGGTTTCCTCTGCTTCGCGGGAACGAAGCGACTGGGGGTTAGATGGCTGCCCCCCCCCAGAGTTGAGAAGACCCGGTACGTACCAAAGTGGGTGGTTTCACCCACCTGGGGGCCCCAGCGATGGTCACCCCCTCCTGGGTGGCCATACCATTCCAGCCGACTTCACCCTCGTAGTTGAGGTGACACCGGTTGACGAGTGTATTATGGCATTGAATGAAACTCTTTTGGGTTCAGTCTTTTTCTGTAGACACCCCCACGAGTAATAAAAAAGATGTGAAAGAGGCGTTCTATGCCCAAAATTGTCATCTGTGGCAGACAATAGCCCGGGGATTTCGGGATTTTGGGGGAGTTCAAAGCGGATCCGCGTGAACCCAGCTGGCTATGAATGTTGTCGGCCCCCATGGCTCGGAGCGACCCCGCAAGTAAATGCCCCTTCTCCGGGGCTTTGCTAGGTCCCCCCAAATGGATCTCTGGCTCCTGGTACCAGCGCTCCAACCTCACGCAGACTGGTACGCAATACGGTACATGGCCAAAGGAGATCAACCCCATTCTGTTAGCACTGATGAGGTCCCGAACGCAGGGTTTTTTTGGGGCCCAGTTCTGTGCACTGACCATAGGGTGGGTTTTTGGCTACCCATGGGGCACTTCAAAAATCCCATACCTCCCCTGGGCAGACTAAGGGGGGAGAGTGCAAAACCCTGGGTTCACCAGGCAGTCTTGAGATTCACAGAACTGACGGACCCACTTGCTCTTGGGAGCTCTCGCGGAAAAAATCGAAGCATTCCCGGATTCCATTGGCGTACGCCCCAAGGGCAAGGGGGAAACCCCCTCCTTTTTACATGAGAGGCCACTGAGGGTCGCAAAGGGTGGCTAAAGGGGAATCAAATCTTTCGTCGCTCCCTGGTTCGCAGGGGTTTTGGGGCACTGCTGAAAGGGGAAAGGAACAGTTCATTAGAATTTGCTGAGGAGGTTTAAGGCCTTTCTTTTTAAAAGGGCCTTTGCCGCCTACCCCGCCCTGAGAAGCTTAAGCCCTCCCACAGTGCTGCTCCGATCACGGGTGGGCAGATTTTCTCAATAAAGTTTTGGGGGTTTTTGAACGTTGGGCTAAGTTTTTTTGGGAGTTGTACCCGGTAGACCTCAACAGTTAGCTGGTGCAGGTGTCACAGTGCCTGTGCCGGACCCACCATCAAAGAGGAACCCCCTACCCTAAAAGAGGGTTTGGATGGGATTTCCAACTGAAGATGGGAAAGCTGCGGGATTGTGATATCCCTGCTGAAATGCTAAGGCTGGGGGTGAACCCAAAGCCGGGGGCCTCATAAGGCCACTGGGATTTGGGACCATTTCCCCTGACCCCTAGGGGCGAGGGCATCCCTCTCTGGAAGGGGAAAGGGGGGTCATTGGGATTGTAGCAATACCTGGGATTACACTCTCAGCATACAGGCAAGGTTTTGCCCAATCCTTTTGAATGGATCGCAAACCCCCTACTGAGGCATCAAAACAGGGGCTTGGGTTTACTCCCTTTCAAGTCCCAAAGACCCCTAACTAGCATTCGGGAAAATTTTTGGGGAACGCCGTCGTGAGTTTTTTTCGTGGGTTTATGAACCTAAAGGGCCCCAAAGGGCGTTTTATCTGCCCTCGGAAGCTGGGGAAACCTGTACTCGGGAATTCCGACACAGGTTATTGGCCTAAAAAGCAAGCTTTATATTGTATGAAAGGCTGTAAAATTGGTGGGTATGTCGAAAATTCCCCCCGTTAAAATTACGGGGGGGCAAGGCGTCCTTTCACCAACCCGTTTTTTAACACCTGTATGGACTAAAAATGGGCAGAGCTACAGCAAAGTCAGTGTGGAGCAACTTAGGGGAATATAGGGCTCAGACCTTGACTTTGCTGATGATGTTTTTTATCCTATCTGAGCCTTAAGTCACTGGTGGCGGCTCTTTTCATTTAGCAATGAGCGGCCCCTAGGCCCCAGAGGTCTCCGGCCCAAAACCCAAAATTCAGACTTTGGGGCCTTTAGGGCGGCGAGGACGTTGAATTTTCAGAGAGTTTTACAACCCCTTTGGGACGTAGTTCCTATCCCCGGCTTCAGATCAAAAAGTCAAAATGGATTGGGGCTGGAAAAAAGCCCTGAACTCGACAACAAAATTTTTGGGGATGTCGGTACCTATGCAGAAGGACCCAAGTGCGTGTCTTCAAAGCCTTGATATGCCCGTTTTGCTCTATGGAAAAAGGAAAAAGGGCCACCAGTGTCTTGGAGTCTTGCATTGGCCTTTTTTAACAAGTCCCCCGGGGGATCATGGGGTACAGTTTTCAGGACCTAAACCCCGGTTACACGGGAGCCGCTGGGACCTGTTACTTGCATAATCCCCGGGGGCGCCATCAGGGATATGGGTACCTACTCATTCCCCGTGGCGACCCGCCCATAAAGGTTGTCTTTTTCTGCGAGACAAATCTGGGTGGAGGGGGTTGTGGGACACCAGGAGATCATGGCTTGGGGAGCTCGACGAGACCTGTCGCAGGATTAGAGATGGGGGCCTGGGGCCTGCCTGGGCTGCCTCGAGGAACCCCGTGGGTGGAACGAAGGGTGGATGCGGCATGGGGCCCCCCCTCGGCGATAGCCCCTTGATGATATGAGAGGTTTAGAAACCAAGGCACCCCTTAAAATTTTCCCTAAATTAATTTGTATTAAAAGGGTTTAACAGTTATACATTTCGGGAAAAAATTAAATTTAAATTTTTTAAGGTAAAACAAAAACCCCGGCATGCCCTTTAAATTTTATAAAACAGTACAAACTTTGGGTGTCTCACAAAAAAACCCGCATAATTTTAGCTGCATCTTTTGTTTTTTTTTTAATGTGTGGTGTGTGTGTGTGTGTTTTTCTGCATTCACATTTTGCATATGCAGGAGGATTTTGGGGGCACAAGGGATATCGCAGAAATTCTGGGGTCAGCCTGGGGCACAATGTTTTTTTTTCCCTCGTCTGTATTTTTTTTTTTAATTATTTGGAAAATTTATTTGCTTTTATCCATTCCCTTTTCTTGTTTTTTTTTTCCCAAAAGACCAACAATTATTTTTTGTTATAAATTAGTAAAATCTGCAATATTCCAAGAATGGGTTAGTAAAATTGAGAGAAATCTCCTTAATTTCCCCAAGAACACTGAAAACCTATGCGATTAATATTAAAGCGCATACATCTTTTTTTTTTTTGGCAGTCTAAAAAACTTCGGAGCAAAGGGTTTTTAAAAGAAAAAAAGATTTTAAAAAAACCAAAACTCTTAAAGTGAATCCATGATTGTTTTCAAATATGGTTTATAAAGACAAAATGCTGGAACAGTTATCCCTTTTTATATAATTCCGTTTAGTGTAAACCAGCCGTCCGTTCGTTAGTGCAAGTGAGTTTCACACCACCCCGACTGGGGAAAGGGATAAATGAAATCCCAGCGTCACCCGCGTCCTATGACACTCGGGGACCCCGGAGGTGTAGTGACCTACGCAGACCCCCTCATGACCAAGGTCATGGAAATAACCCTGCCCCCAAACCACATCCGCGTGCGAGCTACTTTTGTCACTTCAAGGGGAGCCTCCAATGTTTTTTGTTTTTTTTGGATGCCTGGTGTGTGTGGGTGTTGTGTTGTGGTGTGTGGTGTGTGGGTGTTTTGTGTGTGTGTGTGTGTGTGGTGGTTTTTGTGTGGTGTGTGTGTGTGGGCGTGCGTGCGTGCTGCGGGTGCTGCGTGCGTGCTGCGTACGTGCGTGTTTTCGTTGAGTGTGTGGTGTGTGTGTGGGGGTGTGTGTGGGGTGTGGTGGTGTGGGTGTGTGTGTGTGGGGTTTTGGGGTGTGTGTGTGGGTGTGTGTGCATGCCCGGGGTGTTGTGTGTGGTGCGTGCGTGCGGGAGTGTGTTTGAGTTATGTTTTTTGTGTGGTGTGGGGTTTTGTGTGTGTGTTGGGGTGGGGTGTGGTGTGTGTGGGGGTGGTGTGTGTGTGTGTGTGGGTGTGTGGTGTAGGGGGTGGTGGTTGGGGGTTGTGTGTGTTGTGTGGTGTGGGCGCGCGCGTGTTTTTGTATACTTATTGTGTTTCTGTATATTTTTGTGTCTGTATATCTGTGCTGTGTTTACATGTGGTTGTTTTTACATATACGTGGTGATTCCCATAATGTACCATATCTGCAAATAATGCCACGTAAGTTTTCCCGGAGCATTTTTTACTGCCCAAATACAAAGCAGCCAGGACGGAAGCAGACTTAAAGTTATATGCGATATGAAAAGACAAAGGCGCTTCATGTTCCCAAAATCACCCTCGGATATCAAAAAAACAAATCAGTCCCCAAAAAGCACAAAAAGTGACAAGAAAACATATTTTTTGTATTTTAAAACCATAACGCGAAAGAATACTATTTATATAAAAAAAACAATAAACAGAAAAAAACAAAGAAAAAGCCCCAAAACCCAGGGGGTTCTCGCGTGACGAATATGGAAACAGCGCCGCCAGCCACATCCCCCCTGGCATTTAAAACATGATTTCCCGGACGTAAAACATTCCGTGAAAATCTCCATCATGCAACCTCGGGATTTTTGTACCTTTTTCTTGAAATCCTTCTCCCCCTTTTCCTAAATAAAAGGGAGGGGTTTGGGGCTTTTTTGAATCGTTCAGGGGGAGGCGTTAATGGGCAAAAGGGCGTGGTTTTCGTTTCGTTTTTTTTTTTTTCCAGCTGGAAAATTCAGGTCTTGAAGGGCGGGCTTCATTTCTCCTTGGTGTATGGGGCTACAAGAGGGAGTTGGGAGGGGTTTTGGTTAAAGCCGATGGGCTGTTTTTGGGTATACTAAATGCAAGTTTTTTTTATTGAAAGATCTTTCCCATGTTTTTTATCATTACCAAAAAAATAGTGACTGAACCCTTCAGGGTTTTTTGTTCTTGAAATTTAAAGAAATTTTTAAAAAAATGTAAAACATTGTATAATTTCTCTATCAAAAAGTTAGGACAAGGCATATAAACAATTGTTACAATTTTGTTTTGTATTAACAAAAAAAAAAAAAAAAAAATCCTTTATCCTGATTATGTAAGTAAAAGATCTTTTAGATTGTGTTTTTTAGATAAGGAAATCTCTAAATTTTGTTTTGCGAAAATGCAAAAAAATTTTTGTCTTAAGTTTGCTTTTTTGTTTTTTTTATTGTCATAATTTGATACGTTAGGAAATTTAAAAAAAAAAAGGGTTGAAACTTCTTTTTAACAAGACTGGTTTTGATTTTTTTTTGACACTTGCACACCTCTGCTGTTTTTGAGCCATTGACCCCACATGTGGCATGCTCAGCAAAAACCAAAAAACATCAGCCACATAATTTTGTATTTGATAGACCCCGGAAATTTTTTATCAAATAAAAAACCACCCCAAACATCATGTTTAATTTCACTGGATATCTGGAAATTTACTGTTTTAAAATGTTTTACCAAAAAAATTTTAGATTTTTTTTTTAAAAAATTTATATTATTATAATTATATTTTATATAATAAAATTATATATATATATATAATATAATTATACATACATACATACTACACAATACATATACATAACAAAAATTTATATATATATAATAATATATAATTATTAAAATATATTATATATATAATTTATATATTTATTTATATTAACAAAATAAACTATTATCACTATATATACTATACATATATAATAAAACATTACTATACATATAAATATATAATTATATTAAATTTAAATATATATTATATATAATATATAAATATAATAACATATACTATACATTACAAAAACTACATAATACATACTCCTACTCATACACTACAACATACATACATACATACATATACATACATACATACAACATCCCTCATCCCTATATAATATATATATATATATATATTAATATTAATATTTATAATATATATAATATATATTTATAATATCATTATATATTTTTAATTATATATAAATATATTTTTAAATTTATATATATATATAAAATATATAATTAATTAGTGTGTGTGTGGTGTTTTGTGGGTTATATATTATAATTTATATAAATTTTTAAAAATATAATATATTATATATATAATATATAATATATAAATATTTTAAACTATAACATAATGCATGGGTTTTTTACTTTATAGAAAAAGAATTTTCAGTATATTTTTGAATGAGTAAACAGAGTTTATAAAATAAAAAAAGTTTTTGATCACCTGTAAAAAATAATAGATAAAACTTTTCCCAAATTTATTGCCTGAACATTGGTTAAACGTACATGCCTTTTCAAAATTGAAAATCATATACAAAAATTTTTATTAGACTTAAAAAATGAACAAATGAATAGCTAATTTTATAAAAATCAGTTTTTTTTAAAAGCCCTTCTGTCATATAAATAAAAACCCTTTTTTTTTTTTTATTTTTTTATTTTTTTTTTTTTTTTTATTAAGATTATGTACATCATTAAAAGGAAAAGCTTTTTAAACCTTTTTAAAAAAAAAAACTTCCTTTAAGTATATATATATATAAAAATTTATATATAATATAATTATAATATATATATATAATATTATATATATATGTATAATATATTGACTAGAAAACAATAAATTTTATTTTTTTTGTTGGTTTCACCTTAAACTGTCACTTTTTATGAGTTTTTTAATTCCTTTAAATTTTTTCATGGATATTAGAATAGTAAGTTTTACATTTTAAAAACTCTGTATGATTTTTTTCATGTACAAAGGGTTTTACAAAGGAGGGGAAACAGTGGACATGGCCATAGCGAAGAGGGAAAACAGAAGCAAAGAATCGTCGTTATGGGACCTGATGTGGAGAAGGTCATGGCCTAATTCACGTAGATTTCTTTTTGGGTTAGTGACGAGAGCAAAGACCTTTAAAAGATTCCTGAAATTCCCTGCAAAAAGGAAAAAATTTTTTTTTTTTTTCCCCCAAAAACCTTTAAGGGGGACACACTGGGGATCCCCTGCGAAAAATTTTTTTAACATAATCTTTAATTTTTTGAAAATATTTAATTTTTTTTAAATTGGGGTTTCCCCTTTTTGAATTTTATTTAATATTTTTTAAATTCCTGACTTGTTTAAAATTTCCCCTTTTTTTTTTTTTTTTCGTTCCTGCAGGATTTTGAGACTTTGAATGAAACATATAGCTGTCCCAGTAGAGGTATGTATGAAGAAGGAGAAAGTTCAAGAGTGTTGGGGGCCCCCCAAAATTTTTAGAACACGAAATTAAAGGGAAATTTGGCCCCAAAAAAAATAAAAAAAACCCAAAATAATGTTGTTACCTGGGCCCCTAAAGGCATCAAACACCGGATAGGTGTTCATTCCTTCAATATGCGGCTAAAACCCCAAACTCCATTGCAAAAAAACAGTCACTAAATATTGTTATTTTCATCACTAATCAAAAAAAAAACCGCAAAAGCCCGAGCCCTCGCAAAAGATCCTATAACCTCAGAGGAAAACAAAACCCCCGCCGAATGAGTTTTACGACCCTCAAAATGCCTTCACCTGTGATTGTGCAAGGCACAACTTTTTGATTTTTTTTGAGGGTCGCTTGTCCTTGCTTGGGGGGGTGGTTTAGAAAAATGGAGGGCGGGTTAGTAAATTACCTTTTTTTTTCTTCTCTCTTCTCAAAACATTTTAGCGTAATTCAAGTTATTTAATCATTGGTAAAACAAGTTTTTTTTTTAATGAAAACTACTATAGATATCTATAAATCAAATTGTGTAATGCGATATATGCTTTAAATTTGTTTTCCCGGACAGATTATATTTTTCATATCATTTTAAAATCAAAAGTAAATATAAAGTAAAAAAAAAAATGTGAGGTTTACCCAAAAATCTTAAAAATTAAATTTTTTTGGAAGGGAAAAAGACCGTTAGACGATCCATAAGTTTGTAAAAAAAAATGATATGATCAAGTATTTTCTTTTGCATACCTATAAAATTTTTTTTTTTATTTTTTCACTAAAGAGGGGGAAAGTCCCTGTCAGACGGGGTAATGCGTGCCAACAGTCTTGGGGAGCCAACGGCCCCAAGTTTGTCACTGGCGAGGACTCATCACCCTGAAGGGAGAGGTAGGCTTGCGCAGCCCTACCTGAGTCCAGGAGATCGTTGAACTGCGCTATTGTAATTCAACCTCAATATATGAGGGACATATCCTTTTTATATGGAAAAATAAGGTCCTAGGAGAAATATCTTTCTGTAAGAGTATGTCTTTGCACTTTATTTTTAAATTTCAATCTTCTAATTTTTCTTAATGTTTTTCTTTTTTAAAGTAAAAATTCTTTTATAGGCTGAGAAAAATAAAACTGAAGATGTGAATATTGCTAAAGAAGTGCGGGTTGATTTACACCCTTTCCCACACCAGAGTTAAGGTAATTTTTGTATTTTTTTTACCCAAAGTCCAAAATGTACCCATCCATCCCCCCCTCTGGATACCTGTAAAAAGCTCAGAATATTCCCATGACTTTTGATTATAATGATATTATGTTTTTTAAAAACTTATTTTAACTATCGGGGGTGGTTCCAAACCCCCCTGGGTAGAATTTTTTATTCCCCTTTGAAAAATATCCAGATCAAATTCAAAAATTTTTATTAAACTGAAAACAGTAATTCAAACTATTGAAGCGCAAAGACAAATTTCCTAAAAATTTAAAATCATAGGAAAGTTTAAAAGATCAGAGTAAAATTTTTAAAAAAACAAAAAAACTTTTAATTTTTTTCGCAAAAATAAATCATTTTACCTCAAAAATAAAAATATGAATCATATTGAATCTGTTGGCATTGTTATTACAAGAAATTTAAAATATCAATTTTTTTAATATGGATTAAAAAAACTTTCATCATGGCACCTTGCCCCTGAAAGATGGTTTTAAGCGGGCTACCAATCTCTTCAAAATTACCCCAGGGCTCAACGTTCTCGGCTGTTAAAGGAAAACCAATACTTCTTGATAATATAGCTTATAAACATTTATACAACAAAATTCCCAAAAACGGTTTCCTTTATTCATTCAATTCATTAAAAATATTACTTTTTTACTAAATCCAGATTTAAACTATATCAAAATTTTCATTTATCACTAAAACAAACATAATAAAATTGGTATTCATATAATATTCCTACCGATATTTACACATCAAATTTGGGAAACTTAAAAATCTTTATCCAAAAGCGTTCCATGGTTGGTCGTTTTCCAGATTTTAAAAAAAGCTTCAATACAAAATAAATCCCCAATGTGCAAGGGTTTCTAAAACCCCATACAATGTATAAAAATTTGTAAAAATTTTTCCTTTTTAAATTTCAGTATCAAAAAATTAAAAAAATTTTCAAAAATTAAATTTGTTTCTTTCAATACCCCAACAAAAAAATTCAATGTTTTTTTAAATACACACAAAATTAATATTATTTTCCCTAAAAATTTACAGTAGGTTTTTCTAATACTTCTTGTACTTTTTGGCAAGTTTTCATCAGCCACATAAAAGAATTACCCCCAAACCTCCTCCCCAAAGGGACTCCTCTGCCTAACCAATGCCAGACGGGTTTTTTTTCCCCCTCAGTTTGTAAATGAAAAATAGTGAGCGAGGTCTATTCTAGTGAGTATGGCATATTTTATCCGCCAAAAAAATTTCGCTCTTTTTTTTCTTTCTACATGGTGAAAACCCCACTATTTTTTTACCATTTTGTGTATATTTTACTAAAAATTTTTAACTTTGTAGAAAGGGGCTATCAGAGGGTGATATTGGTAAAAAATTTTTTTACCTCAGTCATTTTTTTTCCCAAATGCAACTATGATTTCATAGACAAGATTCAATTTTTCCCTGATTTTTTTGTAAACAAACAGATCCAATGTAAATTTGTAAAGATTTTTTGTTTTTTAAATATTTTTTATTTTATTTTTTTACAGTGAGGTAGTTAAAGTTTATTTAGGACAAAATGAAAGTTTTAAATTTTTTATTCCGAAGGGCTCTTTCTTAAAAAGTGTCATAGGTAAATCATAACTCTCTAGGCATTTTGTTTTTTCAGTGAAAAAAAGGTCAGTGCGGCTCTGGAGGTTTTATATTTTTATTTAAGAAAAATTTTTTATTTTTCCTTGGGTTTTGGAACTTCTTAGACAAAGTGTTTTTGTTTTTTCATTATTATTTTAATTTTATTTTTCCCCTTTTGTGAAACTCATACACGAAAAAAACCCTTAGGATTTTTTGATAAAATTTTAAATTTTCTTTAGTAACTTTTTTTTTTTTAATTTTGTTTTTTTCTAGGGTAGCAGGGAAACGTCAAAAAAAATGGTTTACTCACGGGGGAAAAGCAAAGTTCTGGAGGGCCAGTTGGAGAAAAGGGAATGGGGTTAAGGGGGAGACTGACACTTCAGCAAAACATTGAAAAGTACTCTTGATCGGGCCTCTCTAAACCCGTTCAGCTTTTTCAAGATGTCCAAGGAAGAGCGCGTGGTTCTAGGGTTTACCCCCGGGCCTTAAAACCCACCTTTTTGTGTATAGAAGAGTTTTAGGTTATAACCCCGGGAAAAGGGGCCTCACTGTAGGATACACTGAAAACATTATATACAAAGGAAAAATATTTTTAAAAACCAAAAGATGAAAATATAAAGGCATTGTATTTGTTTTCAGGCTGTTGATAAAAAAACCACATTGGAAATACACTCTGATGAAGTTACAAAGTTCAGAGCTCGCATGAACACGGCAAAACGGGGCAAGCTATTGCGCAATCTTGACGGGCATCCCTCGTGAGGCCCCGCTGCCGACCCTAATGAGAACTGAAACAGGGGTCTGGTCTCCTGGGAAGAGGACCGTTGGCAAGGGGTTTGTTAAAACTTAGGGGTGCTCCCCCAGGGGAACAGGAAAGGGAATCCCAAATTTTTCATCGTAAAAAGGCGTATTAAAATAAAAATAATGAACAAAAAACGTAATTTATCTTGTTTATTTTCTTGAATAAGGGTGTTGTTTTAACTTTTTTTTTTCTTATTTCGCTTTCATTTGTTAACTTTTGCTCTCCTAAAGAAAATGCTAAAAGTTTTTTTTAAAAAAATTTCAGGTAAAAAGTGGAATTTTTGGGGGTGAAGTCGCTGAAGGGGTTGGGTACCAGGTTAAAACTGCGAACAAAGGGTTGAATTATCAACTGGAACGGACTCGGGGGTGAATGGAGTAAAGGATGAGTACAGTGATCTGAGGATTGGAGTTAGATTTCCTTTGTAAGGAAAATTTATTACGAAATTCATGTTCATATTTTTTTGAATTTGATATTAAAGTTGTTTTTTATTCTGATTGTGGTACTTTTTAGGAGATTCTTTAGCAAAATAAGTAAAATATAAACTTTTTTTATTTTTAAATATCCCTTTTTGGGAACTCGGGTGTGGTTTCAGGAAGGCAAGGTTGACTGACAGCACTCGAGGGGGTTGGCCGATGCGCCCCCCGCATTGGCGAGAGGGAGTGGGGAAACCTAAAAAAAAGGAACTACCATGAAAATAAAAATCAAGCCTCAGATTTGGGGGGTCATGTTTCATTCATTAGTTATAAACCCATTTCAATTTTTATTTTAATTGGGTTTTTTCTTTTTTTTGGTGAACAAAAATTTTGAAATAAAAAGGGGAAATAAACACAAGTTTAAAACACCTTTACTCTCCCCAAAAAATTTAACATATTTGTTTCCATTACAATCACTCGTGGGTTTCCCTTTTTGCATGGGTTGCTCAGTCACAGCTGTAATTATATTTTTTTTTATTTTATATGAGATGATGAGATTTTTAAACTGCTTTTGAGGATTAAAAAAAACGTGGAGGTACAGCCTGTAAAATTGTTTCCCTTTTATGTATTTCATTGGACTTGTTTTGGCTACAGTTTATGATTTTTCAGTACATTTGTTAAAAACAGTACTCCCCCCCTTTCTTTTTTTTCTTAATCAAAATCCAATGGACAGAATGCCCTGCCCACTGTGAGTTTTTCTTTTTTTAATTTTTTTACACATAAGCTTCACTTGTAATCACCTGACCAAATTTGGGACTGCCTGTCTTTCTTGTTTCCCTTTCCTTGGGTTTTTTAAAAAAATTTTTTCATTTTTTTATATTGCTGTTTTCTAAAGTCATAGCTTATATACTTAAATGTCCTTTTTAAAAAAAATAAACCATTTAATTCATACCTTTTAAAAAAAAAAATAATAAAAAAAAAATTCCCGCCAGTTTTAAGGGAAAAGGGGAATTCGGTAAAGGCACAAGGATATAAATTAAATCCCCTTTTGGGTAAGCACTAGCAGACCATCTATTGGGGAACATAAAAAAAAAAAAAAAAAAAGAAAAAAAAAAAATAATATAATAATATAAAAATAATGATAATAAAAAATAAAAATTAGCATAGCATTTTCCCAGCGGCATTGATTAAATTGATGGAATCAGAAAATTTTTGCAGAAATGATACTTGCTGGAAGAGTTGGCTTTAATTTCATGCTTTATAGCATCACTTTGTTTTTTTTTATTACTTTTATGAGAGAGGAGGAGAGGAGAAGAAGAGAGGAGAGAGAAGAGAGAGAAGGAGAGAGAGAGAGAGAGAGAGGGAGGAAAAGAAGAGAGGGGAAAAAGGGGAGGGGGGAAGGAGAACACTGATCATTGAAAAAACCCTGAGAAAACATCCGGAACAAAAAATAAAAATTTTTGGCCCAAATCAAAAATGTGTCGCAGCTCAAAACCCTTCATCACGGGGTCTATGCAGTCAACCTAGTGAGCACCAGCTACTGCTTAACTCTGCTGACCCACTACGAGTGGGGTTTCCACTACAGGTATTTGTAAAAACCATCATCGGGGAATCGGATAGTCTAGCAGCAGGAAGTGGAAATTAGCTCCCCCCTACTTTTCACAATCATCAATTCAGGGGTTATATTTAAAATTTTCTTACAAATGACAGGAATTATTTTTTTATTAAAAATAACTTGACTTGAAAGTAATTTTATATTTTTTTTTCGGGATGCAAATTTTTGACACCTGTTTTATTTTTTCCTCCTTAAGCAGATGAGGTGGGGAAAAATAGGGCGAAAAGTTAAGGGGATTAGTGCAGCACCCTTTGGGGGGGTTCCCAAACAACAAGCTGTTCCCCCCAACGTGACCACTTAGTGTCTCACCCCAAATATTTTCAACAGCCCCCCTAGCAACGCCTTCCCACTCACTCAGCCCCTCCCTTTACTATTCATTGTCACAACGAAAACCAAATTGTTCCAAAACCCAGTCCATTGTGGGTCATACATTAGAGGTAAGTTTTTATATCTGCCCCTCCCCTCCTCCCTTTTTTTTGTCTTCCCCTTTTTTTTTTCTCCTCTTAAAACTCTTTCCTCTTTTTTCCCTCGTTCTTTTATGTATATAAAACACAAATTTTTATTTTTCTTTTTTTTTAAAGGGAGACCCACCCGGTATAGACAAAAAAAATTTGATGCTAGACTAGAATTTTCCTCTGGAAGCCCATTCCTAGTATTGGGGGAGGGATTATGATGTTTAGGACCCCTTTGGGCTTACGCTGGCTAAATAGGGGTACGGGGTCGACAGAAGTGCTTATTGAACAAGGGAAGGTTTTTCCTTTTTCATGTTCAAAGGAATAAATACTGAAAGTGATACGATAAAAATTTGGGGTGCTAGACTGGAATTTTTGATTGAAATGAAATGTTGTGTGTGAGGCTTCATCCTCTGCCTGTGTGCCTCTCTTCTTTTTTTGGGCTGTGTGTCTGTGTGTGTTTTTCTTGAATAAATGAACCGGTACCATTGGCACTGCTCAAATGTTTTCCCTGCTATTGTATTCTAGTAGGAAATAAAAAACAGGGCCCCTTTTTTAGCACTTTTTTATTTTACAGGGTTCCAAAGGGGTTTTAAAGGAAGAAAACTCTTTAGTTGGGGAAGGGCCCCACCAGCGGCCTTTACGGGGCTCGATCCTTCGTCCCCCGCAGTTACCTCCCCGTCATTTGAATGGTAATAATTTTTTTTTTCAGTTTTTGCATAAACATTGCAGTTATGGGGTTAATTTTTTTGCCTTTTTTCGGTACTTTGCTTGTTTTCTGTTTTTTAGTGTGCAATTGCACCACCCTATGTTATTGTTTATTGGGTCTCTGAATTATTTTTGGTTAAAATGCCTCTTTTTTTTATGGGCTAAATGCCAAGATTTTTTTTGATTAAATTTTTTTTTCAAAATTTTTTTTTTGCGTCCTTTTTTTCGTTTTTTCTTTGGGGCAAATTTGCAAGGGGTTTTTTCTTTCTTTTATTCATTAATTTTTTTAATTTTTTTTTATTTTAACCACCCCAAGGGGTAATTTCCCAAAAGTTTATTGTCTTTTTTGGGAAAAATTTTTTTTAAAGGGGTTTTCCTTTGGGGAAAAAAAGGAAAAAAAAAAGTTTTTTTTTTTTAAATTACCTTTTTTTTT